>NW_028327187.1:80579106-80879596 GCF_987537825.1 Furipterus horrens
GAAGAATTAAGAATCATAGTAAGAGGGAGTGGAATAGATAGGAAGATGTTGAGAAGAACTATATGCACAACCAATGGGCAAGGACTAAGGAGGGGGACAACTGGAGGGAGGGGGAGGGTCACTGGGTGGAGAGGAACAAAGGGAAAAGAAATTGGGACAACTGTAACAGCATAATCAATAAAACATATTTAAAAAAAAAACTTTCTCTCTTGCAAGGTTGTCCCCTTTTCTGGTCCTTTGAGTAGAGAGAGCAGTCTTTTCTTGAAGCTTTTCTTTTTTTTTTTTTTTTTTTTTGGCCTATGTCTTTTGATGTCTCCAGGTGTTCAGCTTCTCCAGTACTCAGTCTAGGATATATAAGGCAAAACAAAACAAAACACCAAGGACCTTACTGCTGTGTCATTCCTTGGATTCTGAGGTCTATAACCAGTTGGCCTTCTTCTGTCTACTTTTCAGAATCCTCTGATATTTGTTTAATATACAATGTACATGTTTTTAAAAGATTTTGTTTACTTTTTTTTTAGAGAGAGAGGGGAAGGGAGAGACAAAGAGAGGGAGAAAAACATCAATGTATCATATGCCCAGGCATGTGCCCTGAGTGGTAATTGAACCAGTGATTTTTTGATTTGCAGGCCAGCACTCAATCCACTGAGCCACACCAGCCAGGGCTACAATGTATGTGTTTTTAAACTATAGTTATTAGCTGGAGGAATAGGGAGAAATACACCTACTACATCTTTTCAGGAGAAGAAGCCTCACTTATTTTCTTTAAAAATTTCATTTTATTATGAAAATAATTTAAATACACATAAAATAGAAAGATTAGTAGAATGAATTCCCTTTACACAGCTTCAACAATTTTCAACATTTTGCCAATCTTGCTTCATTTATTCTTCTCATTCCAAGTTTTGTTGGAGTCTTTAAACTCTAATTCTAGATATAATATAATCTTACTCAATGTGAGTGTGCATCTCTAACAGAAAATGAAATTTTTACATAACTATAATGCCATTATTATGATTTGCTAATTAATAATAATTCCTGAATGTAACTAAATACTAATTCATGATGAAATTTTCCTGATTGGTTCAAGAAATGTTTTTAAAATTTACTTTTCTTCAAAATAGGATCCAAACCAAATGTAACATTGCATTTGGTTTTTATTTCTCTTGTCTCCTTTAAAAAATTTACACGTATATCAAAACATCATGATATACACCTTAAATTTATATAATTTTTATTTTTCAATTCTACATCAATAAAGCTAGAAAAAAAATCTGTACATTTCCCATTTTTCCTCATCCTCTTTTATTGTTTCCTTTCCTTGATAGTTTATTTTCTGCCAAGATATTTTTCTAGTACATTCAAGATCAGATATTGTGGACCTCTTCATCCTCTTTAAAATGTCATTTATCATTAAAGAAAATAGATCATTTTTCCTAAAAAATATTTTACATTTTGGATTTGGTTGATTGTTTTTTAGTGGTGACACTAAACTTGTTTTTCTGTCTCCTATGTTCACCATAACCTGGGAGTTAGAGCTATAGTTTCAATACGTTTAGGTTCTATTTTTATTTTTGGCACCAAAATATCACAGGCGGCACTGCATGCTTCCTACTGCATCACATCAAGAGGCATATATGTAGCTATTCCATTCTTAGTGATGCTAAAATTGATCAGTGGATTCAGGTGATGTCAATCTGATCCCTCCACTATAAATTTCCCCATCATCATTTTGCCTAATCTTTTAAATCCATTCATAATCATTGCCCTAGATTAGTGGTATTCAACTAGAAATGACTGTCTCCTATGGGATATATGACAATGTCTGAAGACATTTTTGATTGTCATGACTAGGGAAGGAGTGTGCCAATGGCATCTAGTAAGTAGGGACCAGAGATGCTGCTAAAAATCCTACAAAGCATAGGACAGTTCCCAAATAAAGAATTATCTGGATTCAAATGTCAATAGTACTGGAGTTGAGAAAACATTGCCTAGTTTATTATTTCATTGGGGATTGTAAATGATGATATACTAACTCTACCATTTCTTCTGCATTTTCTTTCTGTATATATTGCATAAAGTAGAATATCATTAACTATGTGGTTACCCTGAAATATAGTTCATACAGAAAAGGTGGGATACATTCTCTATTTTTCTTTTTATTAATTTTGTAATAATAATTTTTTGCCCTTGCATCATACAGAAGTGACAAATGTTTTTTACTGTAGTTATGAACTCATGTATTTTATACATTTGATGCTTAATTAATTGCATATTTTTTAATGCTCTAATTGTCCCAATATAGTCAAGTGGGAACTCCCTTTCATCTTGGATCTCATGTTCTTTTTTTAAAAGATTTTATTTACTTAGAGAGAGGGGAAAGGACAGAGAAGGAGAGGGAGAGAAACAACAGTGTGTGGTTTCCTCTCACATGCCCCAACTGGGGACCTGGCCTGCCACCCAGGCATGCGCTCTGACTGGGAATTGAATCAGTGACCCTTTGGTTCATAGGCTAGCACTCAATCCACTGAGCCACACCAGCCAGGGCTGACATGACTACATTAGTCTGATATTTCCCTTGCTTTTTGGCAAAACACGATGTCCCAGGTTCATTTTGTACATTTCCTGTTACAGACCTGTAAATAATTATTTTTTCAAGGAGGATTAGCTTCTCTTAGTAAGAAATGATTTTAGAGACCACAATCTGGATGTCATTGCTACCATATTAATATTGCTGATATGTCTTTTCAGTGGGTGAAGCTAAGATACATTTATACTTTAGAAAAAGAAAAATAAATTATATGTTTATAACATTTTTGTAAATATTATATTTTCTGAATTTTCTTATAAAAATTGTAGTTATATACAATTTCTATACTTCCCTTTTTTCACTTATCAGTATATCCTAGATATTACTTAATCATTATGTAGCAATCTATCTCATTCCATAGTATTCTACTTTATTTTATTAAAAAAAAAAAAAACCTTCTTCCAGCTCTCCATTTTATGGCCCCAATATAATTTATTGAACTGGTTCCCTAATGGTGGAGATCTTTTTCCAGTTTTGTAATTACACATACTGTTGCAGTGAATGCCCTTGTGCATATGTGCTATTGTACTTTTGCTGGTGTATCTTTGGATTGGATCCCTCGAATGAGATTACTAAGTCAAATAGTGAACACACATGTAATTTTGTTAAACATTGCTAAATTTTTCTCTATACAGATTATATAATTTTATCTGTATAGCTTTTTGTGGATTTAAAAGGAGTAAGATTTACCTACAGCTAGTAGTAAATAAGCCCTAGAGATCTAATGCACAATATACTGAATTTAGAGAAAAATATTGTATTATAATCATCAAACTTATTAAGAAATTAGATTTTAATTATTCCAAGCACAGAAAGAAGTTATAAATATGTGATGTGATAGGGATACTAACTATCATTATAATGGCAATCATATTACAATGTATAAATGTATCAAGGCAACATGTTGTACACGTTAAACTTACAATATTCTATGTCAAATACATTTCAATAAAAATAAATAAAATTGTAAAAATGAAAAAAGGAGCAAGTTTTTGAAAAATAATAAAAAGTGTGATTAAAAATTGTAACTACCAGTTTTAGTACAATATAACAAGATCTACCCTTCCTACCCTCCAAAATTGAAAGAGACTCTTAGAACAAACACAAGAAACCCAATTTCACACTTCGATGAATAAATTTGGAGAATGTCTTCTTCATTGTACTTCTGAACTCAACCCCAGGGCCATGCTATATCCCACAAGTCCAACCTCCAACACTGGACACAGATTTGGGGATTCCAAGATTTTGTTAAAAGGCTGGGTAAGATAGGTGGCTGGCCAGATGCTGTGCCAGCATGCAGGAAGCTGATCAGAACTCACATTATGAAGCACATGAGTCTGAAGGGGTACAGTCAGAACTGCTGAAGACTGAGGGAAACTAAGAAACAGACTATTGGAGGTGATATGTGCTAAAAACTGGAGAAATGGCTGGTTAGGATATGACACAGTGTAACCTACATCTCTGCTGTCCTCTCTTACAAACATGACTTTGCTCTCTCTGTGAGTCTTCCCTTTCTTTCAGCCAGAGAAAGGCCCAGGCCATTGGAAACACATGGGTGCCTTGGTCTTGAGCTCCTCCATTTTCTGTCCCTTCCACACCACTAGGCCTGCTGCTTCCCTCTGAAGGGATGGCATCTTCTGAAAGCCTGTGGTGGGTCCTGATGAGCTCATTCCTCAGTTCCCTGGTTGCTTGTATGGTGATGGGACTGCGGATGCAAAGCCTTGTCATGCTGCTGTGATAAGCAGGGGCTGCTGAGCTGGCCACCTTTGTCACGAATGGGCCAGCAGATTGGCCATTGCTGAGTTTACAGCAGCTTGGCATGGTCCAAATGGGCTGAGAAGGTTCCACCCAACCAGCTCCCAGACTTAAGGGCCTTGGTGCTAAGTGGACTTGCCATTTTCCCTTTACCATTAGACCAGTGAGGATTCACAAACCACTAGTAGGACGTCAGGGGCCTGGACAAAATAGGTGTCAGATATCTCATTGTTGAAGGTTGGTATATTCTGAATGGGGATAGATATAGAAGTAGAGAGTAAGCATAAGCAAATTCAAGGTACTTAACATTTTTGTGCCTCAGTTTACTCGTTTGTATAGTGAGAACAATATTAGTATCTACCTTATCAGGGTATTATCGTCGTCGTCGGCAGCCGTCCGTCTCGAGAGACGATGGTGTAGCTTCTTAAGAGTCTATCTGCACCGCCGAGAATGGCTGTGCAGTCCGACTCGGGAGTGACACGGTATCTGTCTCCTCCCGTGTTGAATCGACATCTTACGATGACGCTGGAGTGTCCTCTCCAGTGAAGCTGAAGCTACAGAGCCTGGGCAGGGTGATATGGAGGGTCTGCTGTTGCCCATGCAGCAGACCCCCCCCCCTCTCTTCACAGCTGAAGGGTCCAAGGGAAAGACGGAGTCAATACAGCTTGGCTTCAGGTGCGCCGCAGGAGTTGCCGGTGTTGACTACAACGTCAAACCGCCTTAGGGACTCCGGCTCCGGATTTTCTGTCGGGGTTTACTCCCTTAGCCTTTCCCCTGAAGAGGTATGCCGCAAGGCAGCGGAGGTTTTTTGGAGTCAGAGTTTTCCTTCTCTGATGTGCCCTGACTGGAAGATCGAACCAGCGACACTTAGCTCGCAGGCCGATGCTCAATCCACTGAGCCAAACCAGCCAGTTAGGGTATTATGAGGTTTAAATAACTTAATAAAGTACTTTTAAAATAGCACCTGGGATATCGTAAGCAATCAAGAAATGTTAGTTACTGTTTTGTTATTAAATAATTATTGTATGTAAATAGTAAATCATATCATGTCATTTCCTTGTTACCTCCCCTCAGTGATTGCCATCACAATTGAGACAATATTCAATCCTACAACAAGGATGCCAACCTGTTAAACCAGCATGCTGTGGTCTGGGGACAGCCAACTGACCTGGAGTCTGCAAGATCCTTCCCCATGTGGGAAGGCCACCCTCCCCTCCGCACCCCACTCTTATTAGGGATTTCTGGACCCAAGGGTAGGTAGGACAACGACCATGTCCAGCTTGAAGCAGTAGAGGAGCATGAGACCTTTGCCCATTGTCCTTTATAAGATTATAAAGGGTCTTAAGTCTGAGAGGGGGGGAATTGTTACTTTTTATTGTTATAAAAATTAATTAATTAAAAAAATAAGAATATAGGAAAGGGTGAAGCCAAAGAACTTGTATTCACAACCCATGGACATGAACTAAGGGGGGTGGGATTGCTGGAGGAAGGGGGGTACTGGGTGGAGGTGAGCAAAGGGGGAAAATTGGAACTATTGTAACAACATAATGAAATATACAAAAAAAAAAAAGAAAAAAGAATCCTGAAACGCCAGTACAAAGGAACTTATGCACCCTTATATTCACAGCCATGCTACTTACAATAGCCAAGTGCTGTAAACAGCCTAAGTGCCCAACAAATGAGTGGACCAAAAAACTGTGGTACATTTACACAATGGAATCCTATGCAGTGGAAAGAAAGAAGGAACTCCTACCTCTTGCGACAGCATTGATTGAATTGGAGCGTAATATGCTAAGTGAAATAAGCCAGGCGGCAAAAGGCAAATACCATATGACCTCACCTATAAAAGGAACCTACTAAAAACAACAACAACGACGACAACAACAAAAAAAGCAAAATAGAACCAGAGGCATGGCAACAAGGAACAGGCTGACCTGACCAGAGAGGAGGGGTGAGAGGGATAAGGGTGGAAAGAAGGAGAAGGGACTAGACAAGAGACATGCATGAATGACCTATGGACATGGACAAGAGGGTGAGGATTGACTGGGGGAGCAGTGGGAGGGCTGAGCAGAGGACAGCAAAAGGGGAAAAATTGGGACAACTGTAATAGAACAATAATAAAATATTTATTTAAAAAAATATTCAATCCTATATTGTGGTCTACAAGGTTCCAGGTGATCTGGTCCCTGCCTGCATAGCATATCTATCCTTTTCCTCATCTTGTACCACTCTCTTGGTAGCCAAATTCAAGCCATTCTGACACTTCCATTTCTTAAAATCATTAAGCTCTTTTTTTTTTGTCTCAGAACTTTTGCACTTGCTCTATATTTTTATAATCAGAAAAACAAAAAACCCAGACATTAATATTCAGAATCCATAAATAAAAGTCTGCAAATCTTGATTATATAATCATCATCATGATCATATGGTAAAAATGAAATAAAATGCAACCATCAAATGATACATGGATTTATTTATTTATGGTAGAATATGATAGACAAAGAACTAATAGCTTAGTAGTTAAGAGTCCAAACTCTGTATTAGATGCATGTCATATTTAGTATATCATGTCGTGATAGTGTTTTGAAGAAAAATAAAGCAGAGGTGGAATCTTATTGTACATAGAAGTCAAGAAAGGACTCTGATATAGTAACATTTAAACCGCAATCTGAAGAAGTGAGGGAGAAAGCCATGAACATTTCTAAGCGAACAGCTTTCCAAGCAGAGGGAACAATAAGGGCATAGGCTTGGTTGGAAGTGGAAGCTAGCTTAGCATACTCAAAGAGGCAAGGCTGAGTTAATGAGATGTGAGGTCTGAGAGACCAAGGCCAGATTCTGCATGGCTTTTAAGGCCAGGATAAGGACTTAGGACTTCACTAGGATTGAAATAGAAAGCCTGCTGTCACTTAGGAATTGTAGTCAGCTACATATAACTGGAATCCAAATAATAAAGGCTTAAACAGAATGTTTCCAGTATTATATTGATCATAAGACACTATCGAGACTCAGCCCTGTGCCTGAAGTTCTTGCTCTTGCCCCACCAACACCTGGAGTGAACAACCTGGAGGGTCTACCTAAGAATAGGGAGGCCACTGACCTGAAGGAAGAGGAGGAAATCCTTGTACCTGAGGAGAGGGTGACTTGTGAAATGGAAGAGGAGAAGGGGGAAACCACTTCACTTGAGAAGGGGAAGACTTGTGAAATGAAAGATGGGGAAGAAGCCTTATCCTCTGAGCCTAAGGAACATGCAGAGACCTTTGAATAAGTGAAAGAGAAAGAAGCAATAAGCATGTTTTCTCCTCCAAATGTATTTCCTCCTCCTAATGTAATTCCTCCTTACTCTGTGTCTCCCCCTTCAACTGCATTTGCCCCTCATTCTGTTTCCCCATCCAGCTGCACCTGCCCTTCATTCTATGTTTTCCCCTTCAAGAGGATTTTCCCTTCAATATTCATTTCCTTCTTAAATTTTGTCTTCTCTTCAAACTGCTTTACTGTAGGAAGGTATTTATTCTAATAAGCACACTCTCTCGTGCCCTGGCTCCTTGTGGCATTTGATAATTTAGATTATAAATAAAACTAAATTCAATCAGAACTGTATGTTCTATATTAGAACAATGTACATTTGATAAAACTAATGGGATATTACAACACAGGTCTTTATTGAACAAACTATAGGGTGATTACCTTTCCCTAAAAACAGGTTTGAGGGATTGTGGTTTGGAGAATTGAGAAGTCAAAATATTTTCCAGGTAATTACAATATTACAATGCACAAAAGCTTGAGCTCCTTGCTTAGAACTTTCCATAGCTGCTGATCCTGTAAAAAAATACCATCAGCCCTCACATTTGTTGGGACTCAAATCTTGCAGTACAAAATACAAACTCAGCATTCACACCCAGGCCGGATGGAGAGTGCAGATAGGCTGGGGAAAAAAAAAAAAAAAGATAGGAAGGCTATCAAGTGATTCCTGAGAAAGTGGGCATCTTAAAGATGGGGCACATTACAGAACAATCAAGAAAAGCTTGTCTTTCCTATGCCTGGCATTTAGTGTAACTTAATGAAGTAGAAGCACATTTGCTTAAAGTTTTTATTTAGAATCTAGTCACACTGATTTCAGTGATATCAGAATATATTGATTTTAATGTCTGTTTTAAAAATATACTTTCCCCACACTGGCTGGTGTGGTTCAGTTGGTTGGAGCATCATTCTGTATACTGAAGGGTCATGGGTTCAATTCCCACTCAAGGCACACGCCTAGGTTGCAGGTTCAGTCCCAGTTTGGGAGAGTATGAGAGGCAATCGATTGATGTTTCTCCCTCACATCAGTGTTTCTCTCCCTCCCTTCCTCTCTCTCTCTCAAATCAATAAGCATGTTCTCGAGTGAGAATTTAAATATAAAATATATATATACTTGTCTGGCCCTGGCTGGGTAGCTGTTTGTTAGAGCATCATCCCCACGTGGCAAGATTGTGGGTTCCATCGCCCATCAGGGCACATACAAGAATCAACCAATGAATGCATAAATAAGTGGAAGAAATCGATGTTTCTTTCTCTCCCTCCCTTGCTCTCTTAAAAAAAAATCAATAAAAATACTGTAAAAAAAAAAAAAAAAGACACTATTGACTTTAAGACATGCCATTACTTTATGTACCACCAAGTAAAAAATTGCTGCAAATATAATCATCAAACTGTCCTCCAAAGATTTCAGAGATGTTGAAACATGACAAGATGTACCTTGGTAAAATGTGGCATTTTTTTTCTCATATTAAAAAAAAAAAATGTTCAGAGCCAATCAGTTTTTTGGTTGCAAGATGGCTACTCAGCTATAGGCATTAAATCCTCATTTCTGGGAGAAAAAAGAAGAAAATAGGAAGGGAGAAAATGCCTTTTATTCTTTCATGCTAATTTTAAAATTATTTCCCCCAAAAGTCATTGGCATTGCACTGTATGTGTAGGTCAACTTGGCGAGCACTGCCAGGTGCCCAATATATACCTGCTAAGTTGTAGATCAATATGTGTACTAGTCTCATTTCTATTTCAATAAAGGATGGATGTAAAAAACATGTTTGTATTTGTATAGAAAATTTCTCAAAGAATACATGAAAAACTATTAACAAGTGGTTATTTTAGGGGAACAGACCTGGGTGTGATTGGCAGGGGAGAGAAGGACTTTAACTTTTCATATCCCTCTTCTATATCTTTTTTAAAAACAATAAATATCATATATATTACTTTTATAATAATAAATATAAACCAGGGACCTTAAAAATGGAGTGTGCATTACCCAGGAATTATATAAAGACTTTCCATGGGGTAAATAAAAGCACTTAAGAGTTTTAAGCAAATCAATATCTAAATCCTCAAATTTCATATTTTCTTAAATTGATCTGCTAGAAAACACACTTGTGGTGAAGGAATCAAGCTCCTCTTTTCTCCATCTCCCTTTCACAACAGTCCTTTTTGCACTTTACAATAGAAAAGTGTATCTTTTATCCACCTTGAATGTTACCTGGGTGCACTGTCTTGCAGTGTAAAATCCTCAGGGTACCAGAGAGACAGTTCCAAACACTGCTGTCAATGATGAAGAAACAAAACCTGCCTTTTGTCATCTAGTGGTTATGGATTGAATGATGCCTTTTAATCCTGTTGCCAAATCTGTTGCCCCCAGAATACAACAAAGGATGCCAGCCTGTTAAACCAAGCACGCCGTTGTCCAGGGACAGCCAATTGACTGCAAGATCCTTCCCCATGTGGGAAGACCACCCTCTCCTCCACACCCCCATTCTTCTTAGGGATTTCTGGACCCAAGTGTAGGTAGGACGACGACCATGCCCAGCTTGAAGCAGTAGAGGAGCATGAGACCTTAGCCCATTGTCCTTTATAATATTATAAAGGGTCTTAAGTCTGAGAGGGGGGGATTGTTTTTATTGTTATAAAAATAATTAATTTTTAAAAAAGAATAATATAGGAAAGGGTGAAGCCAGAGAACTTGTATGCACGACCCATGGGCATGGACTCGGGGGGGTGGGATTGCTGGGGGAGGGGGGATGCTGGGCAGAGGGGAGCAAAGGGGAAAAATTGGAACTATTGTAACAATATAATCAATAAAATATACTTAAAAACGATGAAGAAACAAATTGTTCTAACAAAATGAATAGGGTATCAAACCCTTTTGCAACTTAAATGACTTCCAATAAAATTGAAGGAGAACCCAATGTTGCTGTCAGCTGATAAATCATGACAAACAATTTTGAAGATATACCATTGTATAATATTGGGTGGGCCAAAAAGTATGTTTAGTTTTTTCCATAAAAGACAAATTTTTCATTTTCACCAATAACTATTTTGAGTATGGATATTTTGAGTATGTCAGCTGTCTCCTGCTATTGGCTTCCAGTGCTGCTAAACATCTTCCAATGCTTAAGACAGCCCCACAGCAAAGAATTATTTGGCTGAAATGTCAATAGCACCAAGAAACTTCGCAAACCACTTTTTGACACATTCAGTCAGTCATAGCACCTTCTCCATACACTGCACAAATCTTCTTTTACATTTCACTTGTGTTTTTACCTTTCTTGAACTAAGAAAACATAATACGCCAAAAATGTTACATATTTTCTTCCATCTTCGATTAAAATGGCTACACAAAAATTCACCCATTTTGATTTTTTTTTTAGTGTACACTGAAATGGCAACTGTCACAATACAATCTAACAAGATTGTTTTGAATGAAATTAAAGACAACTAAGCACTACTAGAGCCATCATACGAAAAAAAAGTAAACAAAATTTTTGGCCAACCCAATGTTTCTCCCATACATCTCCAAAGGAATTAAAAAACTTGAGTGACATTGCTAAAAGAAAATATCCATTCCCATCGACTTATTTATATAAACGAGGTTTTTGTGTGCTAAAGTTTAACAAAGCAAACAGTAGGAAGAGAACTGATGTTGAGTCTTGTCTAATTCTACCAATAGGTAATATTTATCCATGGATACACTCACTAAATTAAAACAAGGACTTATCTATCTCTAATAATTATTCTGTTTTGAAGTTTAACAATTACCTTTCAAATTTTATAATATACTTACAATGTTTTGATCCATTATATTCTAATATTAATTGTCATGATAACACAAGCAAGAGTAAAATTTTAAACAGAGCTTCAGGATCAGAAACATTAAAATAGTTTTGCAGCAGGGAAATAGGATGATTAATAAAACCATTTCAAGTGCAAATATATATATTATTGTGACAAAATTCTTTTAGAAGAATAGAATGAAGCACTCAGGGAGAAAAGAGAAAATATACCGCTTTCAACCATTTAAAAAGAGTTTGGCTATGATTTTTATAACAGATAATGGTGGCTCTCAAATCACTAAGGTATTTAGGTTTCATTGGTTTCATGTGACATCATGATGTAACAGTCTTGTGAATGTCAATATTTCTCAGAATCACATTATTTACAGTTAACTGACATTTTTGATGCAAAAATTTAGATGTCACAATGTGTAGAGCACAACATTAATATTTTAGAGATTATTTTGATATAAACCAATAGTTTTATATAAATATACAAAACGAATATTCAAGGGAGTGTCATATATTCTTTTGCCACCTTGTGGTCAGAGTTGTATTCAATCCCAGGCACTGTAGCTGCAATGAGGAAGGGTCTCTCTTGAGGTCAGCTGCTTCTGCTAGCCTTAAGTTGGGTCTTTGTGAGGCAGAGATGGTAACATTTGTCCAGGATTGAATCTACACTCATACAAGCACTAAGCATCAACAAGATTGTTAGATAATGCTCCAGGATTAGATCTATTTTCTCAAAATGAAAATAGTATGTATATATATATATATATATATATATATATATCAAAAAATGTAATCAATTGTTTAAATAACCATTATTCCTGAAATCATGTTCATGACTCTCATATCTTTTAAGATCCAGTTCATTAACAAATTGTAGAGAAACCTATAAATTGTCCAATTACATATATGTATTTTTCTCCCTGGTTATATTATATTGTGCTACTTTAGTTACTATTTTTCAAATTTATTGTCTTCAAATCAAGACACATAGTTAAAATAAAAAAGGAAACGAGAAAGGGAAAAAAAGGTTATGCTGACATCCCCTGCATGTGATCCAGAGCAAAAGCAACACGCAATCAGGAAAGAAATGTAAAAAAGTACAACAAAATTCTGACTTTTCAAGGTGGACAACTTTTTTAAAAGAATGCCATACTATTCCTGATAGTTTTTCTTGATTCTACTGTTTTGGGGGCTTCTTTGCTGCTGACCTAGACACTTTCTTGAGCTGCCTTTGGGGGAACCCAGCCCTCATTCTGGCCCTGGGCAAGCTTGTATGGTTCAGTGCTGTGTCCACAGCTTCTAGTACACCTAGCTCTGGGTTGGAACTGAATAGGCATTTGTTGAGAGAATGATGGCAGAGCTCACCACTTCCAGAACATGCTAGATCAGAGGGCATCTACAGGAAGTTGATTAGTAAGGCAGTTGGGTTGCCATGATGTCTTCAGTGGTAGACAATCCCAGGTACACAGAGATCTAGTTCTCTTTGATGTCTGTTTTTCTGTGGAGGTGGGAAGAGAGTACCTTCTGTCCCTCCACCCATACATGACTTCTGTCACTTTTAGCAGGAACAGCAGTAGCAGAAATACTTCAGTGGGTGAGCTAGTTGCAGTTCCTCTAGTTTCAGGCCACAAAGGGCAGGATTTATTGGAAAGATGCTGTGGTGCTTCAAGGAATTGAAGCAAGAGTTGGCTTAGGAAGAGGAGGCACCAAGGCAGCTCTGGGGACCTCAGTTGTACTGGAACCAGGTATTCTAATTTTATCCTTCCTAAGGGCTCCTGATTTCTGACAACCAATTCATGCTGCTAACCCCTGGAGGCCTCATCACCCCTCCTCCCTGAAGGAATGGGCCAGGTGGAGAGGTGATGTCCCATGTAACCAAGAACTCTGCTAGGGTATCATTAGGCAGCACAGCCCCACAAGCTGGGTAGTGTGTACTGGGACAAGGCCAGCAATCACCAGGAATCACGAACTGACTCTTCCTGGAACACACTCTCCCCCGACACTCCAGCACTGGCTATATACTTTTCCTCTGAGCCCCATCCTGACGCCATCCCTGAGCTGCTCTCCCTGGGACCAGCACCTGTGGCCACTCCATGACATCACCCAGTGTGCTCAAGACCTGAGCCACTTGTTCTACCCATTGCCAGTAGCTCTCAGTGTGGGAGTTCCCAGAGGTCCTCAGACCCAGGTGTGCCCCCTCCTTGCTCCCACTTGCTAGTGCTTGAGGGTCCTGGGGTGGGGTCCTGTAATTCAGGCCTCTCAGCCATAGGGAAGGTACTAACTGTAAGCATGACATTGTTGTGTCTGATCTCTCCCACTGCCCCAGGGTTGCTCAGTATCTGCTGGGCCCAAAGGCTGGCTGCCAAACCCTCAACCCACTCATGGCCTTGGGAGCCCAAGGAGGACATGAGGAGCAGGCACAACCTCTGCAGAGCACCGATAAGATGGGCAAAGGGACGTGCCACTTCAGGCCCAGCGGCCTTGGGAGCTCTGCCCTTGGGAATCTGGAGTCCATGCCTGCTCCAGAATGGATCTGGGGCTTCATACTTACTGGGCAGGGGGGTAGTAAGGGAGGTTGAGCCTGGGACTGGCTCAGGCGGCAGACTCAGCCACAGCGATGATGTTCTATCAGAGCTTCTGACTGCGCTGCTCAGGACCCAGCTTCTAAGAGTACATTTCACAGCCCCAGAGGCGTTTCTGGAGCTGGTTATCCCTGTGTCCCCATCCCTGCAGTGCTGGGGCAAGCCTCCTGGACCGAGGGAAGGACGAGGAGAGGGGAGGAGACGACGAAAGGGGTCAGAGCAGCGATTGGAGCCGCGAACTGGAAGCGCCTTAAAGAGACTGCGCGGTCCCCGCCCCCCTTTCCGCCAGCCTCAATGAATTAAAGCTGTGTTTCCCAAACTTGCCTGATCATAAGAATCCTCTCCGGCCCTAGTTAAAAGATACAGGTTCCCGAAAGCACCTCCCTTCCATATTCTGATTCAGTGAGTCTGCGGGTGGAGTCGAGGAATCTGTGATTTTAACACGCTCCCCACGTGATTCTCGGGAACAAGCAAGTTTGGGAAATATTGAATTAAAGGAAACCGGGCCTGGCTGCATAAGCGGCCTCCGCTAGGGGGCTACGGCGGCGGGAGTATTCCCGGGGGCGTCGCCTGCTTCCGCCGCCGCCTCCTTCAGTGAAAGTCCCTTTTGGGTCCAGCTGCCACAGCCACCGCGCTCCCTCAGGCCGGGCGGGGGACACCCCAGGTCTGCGTGGCCCCCGCACCGCCACGCCCAGTGGCCGCCCGAACCCGGCAAGCAGGGGGAGGAGTCGCCGCCAGTGGAGGCGGAGGAGGTAGAAGAGGCGGAGACGGCGGAGACGGCGGCGGAGAAGGCGGAGAGGAAGGTGGACACAGAGGCTAAGGTGGAGGGGAAGGTGGAGGCGGCGGGGAAGGTGGACGCCACCGACAAGGTGGAGGCGGTGGGGAAGGTGGACGCCACCGGCAAGGTGGAGCCGGAGGAGGAGGGTCCAGGCCGCGGGGTTGAGCTCAAGCTGGAGCCCGAACCCGAGCCGGTACGGGAGGCAGAGCAGGATCCAAAGGGGGAGCCAAAGCGGGAGCCGAAGCAGGAGCTGGAGGATGAGAACCCAGCACGGAGCGTCGGTGGCGGCAGCAACAGCGACGAGGTTCCTGCCCCCACCCTTCCCTCTGACCCCCCGCGGCTCCCTGATCCCTCTCCTCGGCGCAGTCGTGCCCCTCGCCGCCGACCCCGGCCGCGGCCTCAGACCAGACTCCGTACCCCGCCGCAGCCTAGGCCACGGCCCCCGCCCCGGCCCCGGCCCCGGCGCGGCCCTGGGGGCGGATGCCTGGATGTGGATTTCACTGTGGGTCCACCAGGCTGTTCCCACGTGAACACCTTTAAGGTGGGAGAGAACTGGAGGCAGGAACTGCGGGTGATCTACCAGTGCTTCGTGTGGTGTAGAACCCCAGAGACCAGGAAAAGCAAGGCAAAGTCGTGCATCTGCCATGTGTGTGGTACCCACCTGAACAGACTCCACTCTTGCCTTTCCTGTGTCTTCTTTGGCTGCTTCACAGAGAAACACATTCATGAGCACGCTGAGACAAAACAACATAACTTAGCTGTAGACCTTTACTATGGAGGTATATACTGCTTTATGTGTAAGGACTACGTATATGACAAAGACATTGAGAAAATTGCCAAAGAAGAGCAAGGAGAAGCTTTGAAATTACAAGCCTCCATCTCAACCGAGGTTTCTCACCAGCAGTGTTCAGTGCCTGGCATCGGTGAGAAATACCCAACCTGGGAGACAACAAAACCCGAGTTGGAACTGCTGGGACACAACCCAAGGAGGAGAAGGATCACCTCCAGCTTTACCATTGGTTTAAGAGGACTAATCAATCTTGGCAACACGTGCTTTATGAACTGTATCGTCCAGGCTCTTACCCACACTCCAATCTTGAGAGATTTCTTCCTCTCTGACAGGCACAGATGTGAAATGCCAAGTCCGGAGTTGTGTCTGGTCTGTGAGATGTCTTCGCTTTTTCGGGAGTTGTATTCTGGAAACCCATCTCCTCATGTTCCCTATAAATTACTGCACCTGGTATGGATACATGCACGGCATTTAGCAGGGTACAGGCAACAGGATGCCCACGAGTTTCTCATTGCGGCATTAGATGTCCTGCACCGGCACTGCAAAGGTGATGATGCTGGCAAGGCGGCCAACAATCCCAACCACTGTAACTGCATCATAGACCAAATCTTCACAGGTGGCCTGCAGTCTGATGTCACCTGTCAAGCCTGCCATGGTGTCTCCACCACGATAGACCCATGCTGGGACATCAGTTTGGACTTGCCTGGTTCTTGCACCTCTTTCTGGCCCATGAGCCCAGGGAGGGAGAGCAGTGTGAATGGGGAAAGCCACATACCGGGCACCACCACGCTCACAGACTGCTTGCGAAGGTTTACAAGGCCAGAGCACCTAGGAAGCAGTGCCAAAATCAAATGTGGTAGTTGCCAAAGCTACCAGGAATCTACCAAACAGCTCACAATGAATAAATTACCTGTTGTTGCCTGTTTTCATTTCAAACGGTTTGAACACTCGGCCAAACAGAGGCGCAAAATCACTACGTACATATCCTTTCCTCTGGAGCTGGATATGACACCGTTTATGGCCTCAAGTAAAGAGAGCAGGATGAATGGACAGTTGCCCCTGCCAACCAGTAGTGGAAATGAGGAGAATAAGTATTCCTTGTTTGCCGTGGTTAATCACCAAGGAACCTTGGAGAGTGGCCACTATACCAGCTTCATCCGGCATCACAAGGACCAGTGGTTCAAGTGTGATGATGCTGTTATCACCAAGGCCAGTATTAAAGACGTTCTGGATAGTGAAGGGTATTTACTGTTCTATCACAAACAGGTCCTGGAACATGAGTCAGAAAAAGTGAAAGAAATGAATACGCAAGCCTACTGAAGTGACACACAGACCTACCTGTAATGGAAGATGATGACACCTATACTACAACTGGCATTGAGATTTAAAGGACCTATATGCATGGCCCATGGGCCTGACAGAGTAAGAATTGAACAGTACCCAGTGTCTAAAAGGTTCCGATTGGAAGAGAAATAGGAGGGGCTGGAGAAGAGGCTCTAGTCTAAGCAGTCACTTAAAGGAAAATTAAATGGCAGGAACATTTGGGTAAGGAAGGCAGGGAGATCCTGACACTGGTACATGTCCTATATTCCTCCAAAAGATTGTGTGGGAAAGTGTGGGGTGGGAGGGGGGGTTGGTGTGTGTGTGGGGGTGTGCCCTTGTAACCGTAAAACATCTTTTTTCATGGGTGTTTCAGCTTCAACTGACTGATCACATAACAGTTATATGTTTGAGGGGGAAAAGAAAAGCTTTTACAAATGTAGCCCATTACATATATGGGTATGAAAGTGGAAAAGTGGAGGAGGCAGGGATATCTCATTGACAAACACCTTTGCCAGTTTCTTTGTATTTGTGATTTTTTTGTGCTATTAAATGCAGTATTAAAAAAAGAAAAGCCCACAAGGGCTAGTGAAAAGAGAAGAAAGAAGGGGGCTTGTATAAGGGGAGCAATGGCTTCAGTAATAGAGCAGACAAGAAATACTGTAACATAAATAACCCACACAGACAGGCCTCAGTTAAGAGTATTGTGTGTGAGTGTTTTTTAAAAAGCTGTATGATATACTTGAGCAAATCAATGAACCTCTTTGCGATTGTTTTCTGATCTGTACAATGCAGATAATTCCCACCTTAAAGGGTTATTGTTAAAGATAAAATGATATAAAATGTGTCAAAGTATAAAGTAAAAGGCTTGGAACTTTGTAGGGGCTCAGTAAACTTTTTTTGGGGATCTAAAACTTCTTTGGACCAGGACCAAAATGCATCAGAGGTGAGTGTCAGTCCCACCTGAGACCAATGAACAGAATGGGCACACATGGTCTTACATGCAGTTACACACACACACACACTGAAAACTACCTCCACAACATTGCCTACTTGGAGCCCCAAGGCAAAGTAGTCCCTGTGTAGAGGGCATCACAGTCAGTGCCACACCCAGGATTGGGGACAGAACCACAACTGTCCTCAAAAGTCATAATTCTGTCTATTTGGAAAACTGTCATGTTGTTTTCATGACTCAGCATTCCAGTGATGGGACTCTTAGGGCCACTAGGTAGCCAAGCTTCGACATAAGGGTGTTTGGTGGTTTTTGCCTTATGGATGTATTATGGATGTATCTGTTACATTCACCTGCAGGCATAGATCAGTAGAAAGAATGTTTCTAAAGCTCCCTGTTCCACCAGCCCATGGATAGTGATGGAGTAACATGTGGTCTCTTCCCTGATTCTCAGAGGACAGAGCAGTTTGCAGAGAGCTAAGCCAAAACAGATGGACTGCATCCAGGTTGGGGTAAGCACTGGTGGTTCCTTATTTTCCTCTCAGCACGAGATACAGAAGTACCTATAACCTAGGAAATCCTGGGGGAGACTCGTGGTGCTTGGATCTACTGGCTCTGGTAAAAGGCTAGGATTCCTCAGGGCTTCCCAAGTCTACTTCATGATCAACTAATTTGGAAATATACATTTATTAAGTGGTTGTGGGTAGATCTCCATCTAGCTCATGGGTTTTTTTTTTAGGACAGGGGTTCTGTCTCTTGTTTCTTGAGCTGCATCCTCGGTCCCTAGTACAGTTCCTGACACATCGTAAGTAGATACTCAAAACGTTTACTGGATGAATGAATGAACCAATATACTTTCCTCTCATAACCAAATTTTTACTAGAACCCAGGGCCTGTAATCCTCAGGAGAAAATGTAAAAAGTTATTTTTTGGTATCTTGTAAGATAGGGGAGCTCAAGAGATGAGTGATCTTGGATGCCACTTGGCAACTTCCTGCCAGGCATTTGACTACCTTTTGGGATGTGTCTGGTAGCCCTGCCTGAGAAGACAGCTGTTTTCCTCATTCTCATTCATTTCTGCCATAGAAAGAATTCAGTCAGGCATGTGCCACCAGATTCTGACTGCTTGCACAGAGATGGTCCTTTGCATTTTAAAAGCATTTTTATTTGGAAATAATTTTAAACCTACAGGAAAGTTGCCAAAAGAAAAAAGTATAAGGAACATCTGTATCCCCTTTACCAGATCTTTGCCAGATACACCTATTGTTAACATTTTACATCATTTGCTTTATAGTTTGTATGAATGCTCCCTCCCTCTGTCCCTCTTCCCCCTCATGTGTGTGTGTGTGTGTGTTTGTGTGTTTGTGTTTGGACCATATGAGGGTAAATTACATACATCATAGCCCTTCGTGCCTGAGTGCTTCAGTGTGCATTACCTAAGAATAGGCATATTCTTCTCTAAATTGCAGTATAGTTAACAACTTCAGTAAATTTAACAGTGATACAATACTTTTATCTAATTTACCATTTGTACTCCAATTTTGTCAGTTGAGACAATAATGTCCTTTTTAGCCTTTTCCCTCTACCTCACAGGATCTGGTCTAGGTTGAGATATTGCTTTTAGTTATCATTTCCTTTTAGCAGCCTTTGATCTGGAACATTTCCAGAACCTTTTTTCATCTTTTATGGCATTAGCATTTTTAACAGAACATTCCTCATTTTTGGTTTGTCTGATACAGAAGCTGTCTTTTAAATACCCTGCGCTTGGGAATAGTTCTAAGAGATATGAGTGGTGCAAGACTGCTGAAGCTGACCTCCCCGCCTCCATTGTGTAAGGCACAGACCACCAGAGGGAGCAGTTGTCCCTGGCACTTCCTGATTGAAGCACGCTCCTCCTCTGGAAAACACCATTATCCCTCAGTAACAGGGGAGCCATTCAAGTCCAGCCCTATTCCCCTATCTGTCACCAAGCCCCCAAATTGAGCCATGGAATGTAAAAATAGCCAGAGCCTGCTTTCAGATCACACCACTGTGGGACACAGGGCATTATGTATTCAGCAAGTATGTATTAACTTGAGCTCCAGTGGAGATTCAGGCATGTTTGAGCATGTTTGGCGCATGGGCAGCCACCTCCATGGTTGGGGCCTTTAGGGGGATCAAGAAGTAACACTCTTGGCACCTTTATCAACATTCCCATGGTGGGCACAGCTGCAGTGGGTGGAGGCAGGGGAGAGGTAAGTACTTAAGCAGCTTCATGGGCAGAGTACACAAACATGGGGCCTAGACTTATGGAGGAAGAACATGGAAGATACCCAAAACAGATTGGTTTGGGATCTACTGGGGGCTTTCAGACAAAAATTGGGCTATTTTACATGAGGGCTAGAATTCTGTGTGAATTCCAGATGCGTGCAAGAGCTGGTGTAATTTAAGCTAATTATTTAATTAAGACTCCATCTATTTCCACAAGCTTGTAAGGCCAGGGACACTCAGTTTACATGTAGGCTTATGATCTGGGCCCAGAAGGGCGCAAGCAAAAGATGGGTGCTCATGACTTGGGGCCTTATCCACCCATAGAGGTCAGAATGAGGGACTAAACAATGGGTACTTCCCTTTCACCTGTGACACATGTTTCCTATGGTTTCTTATCCTAAACAGGTTGAAAATTCAGAACCCTGCCACCTCCCATTGCCTGGAGTACCCAGATGCTGAAACTTACTCTGGCTGACAGTTCACATAGGGAACTTCCTCACTTCTTGCCCATCTGTAGGGAATCCTGATTAGGGATGCCATCAACAAAGAGGTCTTTTTCAGTCAAGAAACAGAGAGGCCCCCATACAATTCTTATTGTCATAATGTAATACACCTAGTGTCAGGAACCTGTGTTTGCACCAAATATATATGCATACCAGAATCCACAGCAGTGTGTCATTCATTAGACACTGACCTTCCTCTGCAGGTGACTCAATACCATTTTTAAGCTCTTGTATTGAAATATATCAAATATATAAGAAATGCACATATCATAAGGGTACGAGTTATGAATTTCTAGAAAATAAACACATCCCTGTAAATGATATCCAGACCAAGAAACAGAACATTACCCATAAGTCAGGCCCCCCTCCTGCTTCCTTCCAATCAGTAATCCCAAAGTGTAATTCTTATCCTGACTAGATTAGCATCGCCCTTTTTATGCCTTTTATAGATAGAATCATTCACTATGTATACTTTTATGCCTAGATTCTTTTGCTCGGCATTTTATGAGCTTCAGATATGAAGTATTTTTGTCAAGAAAAATTAGGTGGAACAGCACTATTTCTGCCCAATGAGTTAAAAGTAAGAATCTCTACTCTTTCCAGTGATTTCTGACATATTGAACCAATTCAAAGGAGCCCAGGCCATTGTAAAGTTGGACTTCGAGAGAGTCTATAATCTCACTCAGGTACAATAAAAAAAGATGGGTGTTTGTTTTTAACAAACTCAGATACAGACAACAGTATGGTGATTACCAGAGGGGACTGGGGGTTGGGACAGGTAGAAGAGGGTAAAGGAGGGATAAATAGTGACACTAAGAGACTCGGGGTGGTTAACATACAATACAATATACAAATGATGTATTATAGAATTGTACACTTGAAACCTATATAATTTTATTAAGCAATGTTATATCAATAGATGTAATTAAATAAAAAAAGATCACAAAATGAAAAAAGAAAATTGCGGTTGGAAAAGAGCCTTCCAGATAAGCTTAGGATAATTTAAGTATCCGGAACTGTCAATTTTGGGCCTATTCTGTCCAATAATCTTGGACCTCAGCCCTGTTCCAATATCTCCTGAATGGGATACTCTATTCTAATAAGTTCTCAAAATTGCATCAGAGTCACCTGGAGGGCTTGTTAACACAGGTTGCTGGGTCCCACCTCCGGAATTTCTGATTTCAGTAGATCTGGGATAGGGGCTTGAGAATTTGCATTTCTAACACATTCCCAGGTAATGATCATGCTTCTGGTTCTGGGACCTACTTTGAGAATCATTGATCTATTCAATTGATTTTCACACCACGGTACTTGGAATCCAAGGAGTCCATAAAGATGCCCTGGGGAGCACCTTGGAAAGTGCCTTGGGGAGCAAGGGGGGAGGTAAATTGGTGAATATCAGGAATTCTCAGCTCCACTTCAACTGGAGCAGATCCTCTTATTTCTTTTATATTTTGGGGTTCCAAGTAATATTTGAAGAAAGAGTTCTGTTACTAAAATTTTTAAAACCTGAAAATCACTGTGCCAAGGAATTTTAGACCCCAGGGAAATGATGTATTTAAACTACATGGGTGGTATATCTGGAAAATAATCCAACATGCTACAAAGACCTGGCCTTATTGGTGCCCTTAATCTAGATGATCCTGAGAGGAACTTAATATCCTTGGAGCTTAAAGAAGTGTTTGTTTATGAGGATGAAAGTGATAAGGGAAAATGCTAAATTATAAATAATGTGCAACATATGTATAAAGTGTGTGTTTTTCTGGCAATATGATACACTAAGATGACACCTTCCCAGCTACAAACACATATTAACTCTAGATAAGCTATGACAAGATTTTTAATTTATAGCTGAGCTTAAAAAACAAAAATAAAATCTTCAGAGAAACAAAAAGAAAAAATAAAGCCAATCTAGTAATTGTGAACAGACACTGCAATGACCCATTGTGGTACTGGTCTGAGATATCAGGCCCTGGATGCTGGGACTTAGAGCTAGGAATCTAATACTTAGGCAGGTACTGACAATACAGCTTCAAAGTCCACCAGAGACAGAGAAGCTTCAACTTAAACCTCTGGATAAAGCCTTTAGTAGCTAGCTTCTCTGTCCATGAAAAGGGGCTTGGAAAATAAGCAGTGAAAAGGCTTTGCTTTCTCTGGAGCCACTTGAAGAAATAAAAACCCCAGGCTTATGTTATATGTGTATGTGGTTGTGGGGTCTAAATTTACAATATTGTGTGTTATGGGAACCACATGCTGAAAAATAAAAATAAAAATTGGAGCAGAACATTTAAGCCTCTAGAACCTTAGCAAAAGCAAATACATTTTTTATAATCCATGGCAGGTGAAACCCCACAGAAAAAGTATCTATTGAAAACGTTCTCAGAAACAAACAACAAAAAAATTGTACTTGCAAAGGAATGGTACACCATGTAGGAGGGTCATCGGTTTCCACAAGGAGGAGAGTTAGTAACAGTGATGAGAAGAATTGCTACTCTTTTTTGAGAGTGAAGTAAACAGATTTTCAGAAAAACAAACCAAAGAAAGGTTAGTAATAATAGAGTCTCACTAAAATATCTAGTGAAAGATAAACTTCAGGAAGAAGGAAATGGGGGAAGTCAGATGAAAAAAGGTGCTGGAGGTCTCTGGGAGAAATATGGATTACCAGGACAGGCTTTCTGTGGGCATGATCAAAGCAGCAAAGCAGCCTTGAATCTCTGAGCGGTTTTGGTTACTGTTGTTAGTAGTTTCCCGGAGTTTGGTTTATTCTGAAGGGAAATTTATAAAAGGCCTTCATTGTTAAGCAGTGAATTTAAGGTGCAGTTCTACTGAGGGTGGTGTTTTGAGGTAAAGGAGAGTGGAGGTAAGTCCAAGGCAGCTTAAGGTTTGGGTTTTTAGGCAAAGGAATATGGGTTTCTTTTTTCTTTTCAAAAGAAATGAGGATTACAGGGATGGAGTGAGGGTGGGGTAGGCGGGGCAGTGGAGAGCAAGGGGGAAAAATTGGGACAACTGTAATAGAAAAACAATGAAAACTTAAGAAAAGTGAGGATTGCTAATAAGAGTGGATTTAGGGTTATTACCAAGTTATTTGAAAAATATTCGTGTAAAGAGAGCTGAAATCTTCAAGACTGCAAAGCAAGACATCACTCAGGCTAGAACATGAGGAGTTTCAGTGTAGCAATCTAGTGATCTCCAAATTGAGAGCATAGGGCCTCTCTTAGGTTGAGTCCATTTCAGGGTTGCTGAGGCCAAAAAGATTGTTGCTTATTCCCAAGGAGACAAGTTAGAAGTTCTTTAGGAAGAGGGTATTATTTCTGGTTGAGGAAATCTAGGGGTGTCTGGCTAATGTGGGGGTTTCTCAGGCTGAAGGGAGTTCTGCTTCCTCAGCAAGAACAGTTAGGGTCTCTCCTTGACCTAGATCACACTGAGAGAAATTTAGATATTTCTTACTCCTGAGAATCTTTTAAACAAATATTTTTTTCTTTATTTTTAGAGAGAGGGGAAGGGAGGGAGGGAGAGAGGCAGAGAAACATCAGTTGGTTGCCTTTTGCATGGACCCTGACAGGGAATTGAACTGTCAACCTTTTACTTTGTGGGATGACACCCAACCAACTCAGGCACTCTGGCCAGGGAACAAATAAACCCTTTATGTACTCATGTGGGATAATTGGCAAGATATATCAAGTGGGGGAAAAAAAGCCAAGGGCAAAATAGTAAGGATGATGCCACATCACATGTAAATACATTATCTATTTTAAAGACAGGGGTTCAATTATGTAAGCCTATATTCTAGAGGAAGAGGAGTAATTCCAGAGTACTTTTATGAGGAGGTTGGAGTGGAGCTGAACCTCATCTGGCAGGTGGAGGCCATGACAGTATTTGGAGATTGGTAGGAATGAGAAGTGGGACTGAAAACGGGAATGAATTACAGATCTGCCTATGGAACAGCTGAGTCTGTTGCCTCCACCCCAATGCCAAATACACATAAGCAACCCAGCAAAAACTAGGAGGCCCTTTTATAAAGATATTGCATCATATACAAAAAAGCCTTAACAAATTCAAGAAAATTGAAATCATATCAAGCATTTTCTTGGATCACTATGGCTCAAAACTGGAAATCATCCTCAAGGAAAAACTCAAAGACATTCAAATTACATGGAGGCTAAATAACATTTTATTAAATAATGAATGGGTTAACAATTAAATCAAGGAAGAAATCAAAAAGTACCTGGAAACAAATGAAAATGAACGCACAACAACCCAAAACCTATGGGACATAGCAAAAGCAGTCCTGTGAGGGAAATTCATAGCATTACAGGCATACCTAAAGGAGGTAGAAAAATCTCAAATAAACGATCTAACACTACACTTAACAGGACTAGAAAAAGAACAACAAAGTCCAGAGTGAGTAGAAGGAAAAAAATAATCAAGATTAGAGCAGAAATAAATGACAGAGACTAAAAAACAATTCAAAAGGTCAATGATTCCGGGAGCTGCTTCTTTGAAAAGATAAACAAAATTGATAAACCTTTAACCAGATTCATCAAGAAAAAAAGAGAGAGGACCCAGGTAAATAAAATGAAAATGAAAAAGGAGAAGTAACAACTGAAACCACAGAAATATAAAGGATTGTAAGAAATTACTATGCACAACAATGTGCCAGGAAATTGGACAACCTGGGCAAAATGGATCAATTTCTAGAAACATACAATCTTCCAAAACTGAAGCAAGAAGAAGCGGAAAGCCTGAATAGACCAATAACAACTAGTAAAATTGAAGCAGTAAAAAAAAAACAAAAACAAAAAAAACCCGACCAGCATGCAAAAGCCCTGGACCAGATGGATTCACAGGTGAATTTTACCAAACATTCAAAGAACTAACTCCTATCCTCAAACTATTGCAAAAATATTCAAGAAGTGGGAAGACTCTCAAACTCTTTTTATGAGGCCAATATTACCCTAATTTCAAAACCAGGTCAAGACACAACAAAGAAGGAAAACTATAGGCCAATATCACTGATGAACATAGATGCTAAAATCCTTCACAAAACATTGGCAATCCTGGTCCAGCAATACATTTAAAAAAGCATACACCATGATCAAGTGGGATTTATCCCATGGATGCAAGGATGGTACAACATTTGCAAATCAATAAACATAATACACCACATAAACAAATAGACAAGAATCACATCAGATCAATACATGCAGAAAAAGAATTTGATAAGATCCAGCACCCATTTATGATAAAAAACACTCAGCCAAGTGGGAATAGAAGGAGCCTACCTCAACATAATAAAGGCCATATACAAAAAACCTACTGCCAACACCATAATCAATGGGCAAAAACTAAAAGCTTTTCCGTGAAGTTCAGGAACAAGACAATGGTGTCTGCTTTCACCACTCTTATTCAATATAGTACTGGAAGTTCTAGCCACAGTGATCAGACAAGAAGAAGGAATAGAAGGCATCCAATTTGGAGAGGAAGAAGTAAAACTGTCATTATTTGCAGGTGGCATATTGTACATAGAAAACCTTATAGTCTCCACCAAAAAACTACTTAACCTAATTAATGAATTCAGAAAAGTAGCAGGATACAAAGCCAATATTCAGAAGTCAATGGAATTTTTATATATCAATAACAAACTATCAGGAAGAGAAACTAAGAAAACAATGCTGTTTACTAGTGCAATGACAACAAAGAAAATAAAGTAACTAGGAATACATTTAACCAAGAAGGTGAAAGACCTATACTTGGAAATCCATAGGAGAGTGAAGTAAGAAATTGAGGAAGGTACAAGTAAGTGAAAGCTTATACTGTGTCCATGGATTGGAAGAATTAACATAATTAAAATGTCCATACTACCCAAAGCAATCTATAGATACAACACAATTCCTATTAAAATATCAGTGGCATATTTTACAGACCTAGAACAAATATTTCAACAATTTATATGAAACCAAAAAGACCCTGAGTAGCCCCAGCAATCTTGAGGAAGAAGAACAAAGTAGGAGGGATCACAATACCTGATACCAAACAATACTACAAGGCCACTATAATCAAAACACTCTGGTACTAGTATAAGAACTGACATATAGATCAATGAAAGAGAATAGAAGTCCAGAAATAAACCCATGTCTTTATGGTCAAATTAATATTTGACAAAGGAGGCAAGAGCATACAATGCAATAAAGATAGTCTCTTCAATAACTGGTGTTGGGAGAACTGGACAGGTACATGCAAAAAGTAAAAGTAGACCACCATCTTACACCATATACCAGAAAAAACTCAAAATGGAAAGAAGTTTTGATACCATAAAAGTCCTAGAGGAAAACATAGGCAGTAAAATTTCAGATATCTTGTGTAGCAACATTTTTGCCAATATATCTCCTAGGGCAAGGGAAATAAAGGAAAAAATAAAGAAATGTTACTACGTACATCAAATTAAAAATCTTCTGCACAGCTAAAGAAACTATCATCAAAATGAAAAGGGAACTGATTGTACAGGAGAACATATTTGCCAATGATACATCAGACAAGGGTTTAATCTCCAAAATATATAAAGAATTTATACAACTCAAGACCAGGAAGACAAACAATCGAAGTAAAAAATTGGCAAGGGAGCTGAATAGACACTTCTTCAAGGAGGACATACGGATGGCCCATAGGCATATGAAGGAATGCTCAACATCACTAGCCATCAAAGAGATGCTAATTAAAACCACAATGAGATATTACTTCACACCGATCAGAATGGCCATCATCAACAAATCAACAAACAACAAGTGCTGGTGAGGATGTGGAGAAAAGGGAACCCTAGTGCACCATTGGTGGGAATGCAGACTGGTGCAGCCACTGTGGAAACCAGTATGGAATTGCTTCAAAAAATTAAAAATGGAACTACCTTTTGACCCAGTGATTCCACTGCTTGGAAGATACCAAAAAAATCCCGAAACACCACTTCAAAGGAATTTATGCACCCCTATGTTCATAGCAATGCTATTTAAAATAGCCAAGTGTTGGAAACTGCCTAAGTGCCCATCAGTAGATGATGCATCAAAAGTCTGTGGCACATTTACAGAAAGGAATAGTACTCATCAGTAAAAAAGAAGGAATTTCTACCTTTTGTGACGGAATGGGTGGAACTGGAGAATATTATGCTAAGTGAAATAAGCCAGTTGGTGAAAGACAAATACCATATGATCTAATGTACAAAATAAACTAATGAGCAAAAAAGAACCAGAAGCATAGAATCATGGAATAGACCTACAGTTGTAAGAGGGGAGGGGTTTGGTGGGGGCTGGTTGAAAGAAGGTGAAGGGATTAGCCAAAGAAGAACATGTATGCATGACCCATGAACATGAAAAACGGTGTGTGGATTGACTATGGAAGTGAGGGGACGCTGGGAGGAGGGACATGAAGGGGGGAAATTGGGAAAACTCTAATAGTATAAACAATAAAATAATAAAAACAAAACAAAAAAGATGTGTCATAAACAGCTCGAATTACACAGATCTGATTAATCAGAGGCATGGGCAGGTACAGTGTAGGGGATGGCAATAGGAGCATTCCCTGGGGAGTGGATATTATTTAGAATTGCTGATGTTTGGTGATAACAAATAGCAGACCAACTTTAAGTTGTTTTTTTATTAATTTAAAAAATTATCTAAAGACAATTCACCTCATTATTGCCTTGCCACCGAGTGTGGAAAGCTGGTTCTACCATCTTTGCCCTTGGTAGGAAATGATGAAGATAGAAGAAAGATGTTCTCCTAGAACAAATAAATTAACATAATTTGGGACAGGGTATTTGATACAATAACCATGTCAAGGATGCTTTACAGTATTTTTTAACAGGTCAGTGGTAAGAAAAAGGAATCAGTTTAAGACCTATAGAAACTAAGAAGTGAGGAAAAAGAAGAGGGAATGTAAGCAAAAGGCAAGTTAAGAGAATATACATTGAGAAGGTTTACCAAAAGAAATGAAGTATTATAGGTATTACGATGGTATATTGATATTATAGGTGTCATGATGGCTTTTTCAAAAGAGCACAGTCAAGAGTTACAGTGTTAAGGAGAAATCCGGAGGCTAGTGAGAGCCAAGATGGAGGCCTAGACTGACATGCCCCGTCTCCCTCCACAACTAAGAAGGAATACAAGTATCACAAAACCAGAAATAACCAGAAGTTCCAGAAAATAAAGCTACATTGAAGTCCAACGTATGAAGTTATAAACAAGTGGTGCTCATCCAGACAGCAGGGAAAAAATGACTGCTGGTTCAGTGTGTGTCCCTCAGATCATACCACTGCGAGTGCCTCAGCCTGGAAAAGCCAACCATGAAATTGATAACAATACACTCTTGGAAATGAAATCAGATACCCCAGATGTCAACATATATTATACCCTGGATGGCAGCAAACCTGAGTTTCTAAAGAGAATTGGTTATGGTGAAAAAAATACATTTAAGTATGCGAAGCCTATTACTCTGCCTGATGGAAAAATACAAGTTAAAGCTATTGCAGTCTCTAAGTAAGTTAAGAGCATGATGATTAAAATAACTTGCATATAATGAAAAAAAAAAGTTACAGTGTTGTACACCTGAAATTTGTATGATGCTATTAACCAATGTTATTTCAATAAATTTAATTTTAAGAACGTATTTCAAATTAAAAAAGAAATGCAAGGGTTCAAAGAAGATATTTAAGACAGTAGGAGATTAAGAAAACAAGTTTATGAATCTGAAAAAGAAATTAAACAGAAAAATAAATTACAAAACCATATCAGAAGCAAACAAACCCACAATTGAAAAAATACAAACATCATTAAAAGCCTCAAGGAAATCACACAAAACAAAACAGAAAAGATCCATAGCACCATGGCTATAGACAGACCTACAGCTGATAAGGTAGATGAGACTGATGTGAAAAATCCTTCATCACACATCAGATACATAAATGCTGGATAATTGTATATAGCCATGTTTAGAATCATGAAAGGGAAATCCCTGAGTACTAGAGACAAAGAGGGAAGCCACTTAGATCAATGAGTGAGATCTGAAAATGACCCAAGTGGTTTTCAGATTTTGGCATTCACTAGCATTGATAATGAAAGAGAGGGTCCACAAAGTCAAACTGATTTCACAATAATACTGAGATTTTATTTGAATTTAACACTCTCATTTATCATTCTATCAAATGTACAACAGTTTCTTCAGAGCTACATGACCTATGATATTGCAACAGATAGATGCAGAAGTAGATATGAGAATATAGCTGTCTTCTATTAAGCCAGCCATTAAAGAGATGGGGCAAAAATAGAAAACAATGAGATTACTTTTTTGGCAACTTTTGGGGTTTATAATAAATGTGTATGTATATGAGGCCTGTCCAGAAAAACCCAGCCATTGTTAATATAACAAGGATGGTTTGTGCAACATCAATGTAACCTGGTAGCCAAGGAGAGTGGACTGGAATGTGCATGCATGAACAATGACAACTTCACCGTACTAGTCAGTGGGGGTGGTAGATGCCATTGAGTGAGCATCTGTGCTGTGTGGCCATTACATTCAAAATGACTGAACGAGTAGAACAACGAGTCCGCATCAAATTTTGCGTTAAGTTTGAACATTCCTTTGTGAAACTATTCAGATTATTTAGAAGTCCGCATCTATGGGCAACTGGTGACTAGCAGCTTCATCATGACAACGCACCCACTTGTGCATAGCATCTCCTGCAGAGTTTTTTGGCAAAACATCAGATCAGCCAGGTGACTCAGCCCCCCTAGAGCCAGCCCAGATTTGGAGCCCTGCGACTTCTGGCTTTTCCCAAAACTAAAATAACCTTTTAAAGAAAAGAGATTTCAGACCATCAATGAGATTCAGGAAAATATGATGGGGTGGCTGACGGCAATTGGGTGAACTGTGTGAGATCCCTACTTTGAAGAGGAGTGAGACATCATTGTCATATGTACAGTGTTTCTTGTTTCTTGTATCTTCTTCAATAAATGTCTTTATTTTTCATATTACATGGCTGGGTACCTTCTGGACAGACTTCATATGTATAGTTCTTTTTCATTACATCTATATATCTTCAAATTTGTATTTATTGATTTGAGAGAGAGAGAGAGAGAGGAAGAGAGAGAGAGAAAAAAGAGAAAGAAAAAGAGAGAGAGGGAGAAACGTTGATTTGTTGTTTCACTTATTGATGCATTCATGGGTTGACTCCTGTATGTGCCCTGACTGGGGATAGAACCTACAACTTTGGTGTATCTGGAGGATGCTCTAACCAGCTGAGCTACCTGACCAGGGCCACAAGTATGTTTTTTATGTGACATGTTTTCAGTATTGTTGTTTTAAATGAATTAACAAATTAATATTTAAAATTTTAACACTTTTAACTTCTATTATGGCAAATATTGATATAAGTAATCCAAATAAGTAAAAACTCTTTAGGATGTTTAATATTTTAAAATTTTTATTTAAAAATTAACAGAATAAAACTGACTTTGTTGGCACACAATTTGATGAATTTTAACACTTGTATAGGTTCATGCAATCATCACCACAACCAGAATAAAAAATCAGTTCTATTACCCCCCAAACGACCTTTTGCTATGCCTTTATCATACCTCTCCTGCCCTATGCCCCTGCAAGTCCTCACAACCACTGATCCATTCTTCATCACTATGGTTACATCTTTTTTGAGAATGCCATATAAATGGAATCATACAATATATAACCTTTCAAGACTTGCTTTTTTGCCTTTAGCCTAATGCCTTTGAGATTCATTCAAGTTGTTGAGTGAATCAATAATGCATTCCTTTATATTGTCAAGTAGTACTACAGTTTGTTTATCCATTTACCACTAAAGAACATTTGGGTTATTTCCACTTTAGGGCTATCCAATAATGCTACTATGAACATTCGTGTACAGGTTTTATGTGAACATTTCTGTAGATACCCAGGAATGGGATTGCTGGATCATACAGTAAGTGTATGTTTGACTTTATAAGAAATTCCAAAATGTTTTCCAAGTGGCTATAAGATTTTTCATTCTGAAGAAAAACGTAAGAGTTGCTTTTGCTCTGCAGCCTTGATAGCAATTTGTATTGTCAGTTTTCTAAGCCATTCTAATAGGTGTGTAGTGATATTTCATCACGGGTTCAATATGTATTTTCCTAGTGGCCAATGGTATTGAAAATCTTTTCATGGGCTTATTTTAATTCATATATTCTGTTTGTTGATGTGATTGTTCAAGTCTTTTGGTCATTTTTAAATGGAGTTCTTATTTTCTTTCTGTTAAATTGTGAGAGTCGTTTACATATGCTGGATGGAAGTCCTTTGTTAGATGTGGGAATTGCAAATATTTTCTTCTGGTCAGTAGTGCTTCCTATTATTCTCTTACCAGCATCTTTTACAGAACAAAATGTTTTGATTTTGATTAACTGCAATTTATCATTTGTTTTTTGGATGATGCTTTTGGTGTCATGTTAAAAACATCTTTACCTAATCCCAAGTCGTCAAGCTATTTCTCCCATGTTTTCTGTAAAAACTGTCATAGTTTCATGTTTTATATTTAGATGTAGTTTTTGAGTTAAATTTTGTAAAATGTGTGAGATTAAGGTTGAGGTTAATTTGTTCTGTACACGGAAGTTCAGTTGTTCCAATGCCATTTGTTGAAAAGACTATCCTTTCTATATTGAATTGCCTTTATACACTTTTGTCAAAAATCAGCTGGTCATATCACTGTGTTTCTATTTCTGGACTCTGTATTCCGCATTGATCTATTTGTTCCTTAAATAAAGTACACTGTCTTGATTTCTATCACTTCACAGTAAGTTTTAAAAGCAGGTATGGTTACTTTGACTTCGTTTTCAAATTTGTTTTAGCTTTTCTCATTCCTTTATCTTTTCATATACATTTTGGTATCAGCTTGTCAATATTGACAAAAGTATTGCTTGGATTTTGATTGGAATTGTGTTAATGTATAGATTAATTTGAGTATAACTGACATCTTTACTATGTTGAGTTTTCCTGTGCATGAACCATGAACATGATATGTCCCTCCTCTTATTTAGGCCTTCACTGATATCTTCCACAAGCGTTTCATAATTTTTAGCATACACTTTTGGGTTTGGGACTTTCGTGCATCTTCCATGCCATGTCATACCAGAAAAAATGAAGTGGTAAAGTTACTGATAATTCAGTGATAGTATAAAATCTGGTCTTCTCTCCCAATCCACTCTATTATTTCTTTGCTGTATATCTTGCCCTGTGGCTGAAATTCTATTACTTCTCATTGTGTGGGATGGTGGCTCATGGTTTAATGGCCACTCAGAGTACTAAAATATATGCTCCATCTATTCTGTTCAGGTTTTATAGCTGTATGTAGTGGGAGAGACAGTTTGGAGTTTTTTTATTCTGTCTTATCAGAACAAAGCAACATTTTAAGTGTAAATGGGTTCTGAGATGAAAAGTTTAAGAACCCCTGCATTTTAGGAAATGGAGTTTTAACACTATCACAGAAATGGAAGATGAGGCCATGTAGTGGGGGCAGTGTTTCATTCATTAAGCCTTGAACCACACTTTCACACAAAGGAAAGTAATAAAATTTCACCCCACAGGGCCAGAAATACAGCAAGGAAACTCACCATTTGTCCAGGCAACAAGTAGAATATAGTCTATTTAAAATAAAGGGCATGTAATGGATAACTTCAAAATCATTAGAGAAATATGAATTTTTTAAAAAAGTGATTACTCCGAAAGATACAATAAAGGAAGGGGGAAAAGAAGAAAATACAGTTCAAAGAAAACAGTGACTTTCTCTAATGGAATAAAAGGAACTGGCTTTACCTTCTTGCCTTACACAACTAAAAAGGATGGATAAATTATATAAAGCAATGGCTTTCAGATATTGGATATTGGATATTAGGCACAAAGGACACTGATCTTTTAGAGAAAAGAAAACAAAGTGAGCTCTATGATTACCTCAGCATAGTGCCTGTAGAGTTTTCAGGTCACAGCCCAGGCAGGGGGAATCTAAACAGAGTATGGTAGTTCCTGAGTGAAGAAGATAGCTGAAAATTCAAGGCGACGGTGATCAGATTCACAGGGCACAGTAGTGTGTATGGGTTCTCCTGGAGTCTTCGGTTGAGTATTGATTAGCATATGTATGTGAGAAAACTACCCAATGTCAGGAAATAAATCATAAAAAAGTGAGCACGGAGAACAAGTTTTGGAGCTCAAACAGGGCTGGGAAGAGTTAATATCCCCAATATCCAGAGTGGAGAAATACTTTTAACATAATTTCTAATTTTTCAATTACAGTCAACATACAATATTATATTAGTGTCAGGTGTACAGCATACTGATTAGACATTTATATACTTTATAGAGTGATCCCCTGATAAAGCTAGTACCCACCTGGTACAATAACTTATTATTACAATATTATTGACTATATTCCCTATGCTGTACTTCACATCCCAAGATGGTTTTTATAATTGGTGATTTGCACATCTTTTAAAAAATATCTGGAGATACTATCTTTTTTTATTGTTTATTATATTTATAGTTGTCCCAAATTTTCCCCCTTTGTCCTCCTCCACCAGGCCTACCCCCAACTCCCACAGTCAGTCACACATGTTCTTCGACTAGTCTCTTCCCCTTCTTTCCACCATCCTCCCGCCCCTCTGGCAGCTGTCAGTTGGTTCCGTGTTTCCATGTCTCTGGTTCTATTTTGCTCATTAGTTTGTTTTGTTCATTAGATTCCTCTTACAAGTGAGATCATATGGTATTTATCTTTCACCAACTGGCTTATTCACCTAATATAATAGTCACCAGTTCCATCCATTCTGTCACAAAGGGTAGGATAGGAGTTCCTTTTTTCTTTCTGCTGCATAGTAGAGTGTGTAAATGTACTACAGTTTTTTTTTTTTTTTAATCCACTCATCTACTGATGGGCATTTAGGCTGTTTCCAGCACTTGGCTATTGTAAATAGCACTGCTATGAACATAGGGGTGCATAAACCCCTTTGAATGGAGGTTCAGGATTCTTCAGCTATAATCCCAGCAGTGGAATCACTGGGTCAAAAGGCAGTTTCATTTTTAGTTTTTTGAGGAAACTCCATACTGTTTTCCACAGTGGCTGTACAAGTCTACATTCCCACCAACAGTGCACTAGGGTTCCCTTTTATCCGCATCCTCGCCAGCACTTGTTGTTAGTTGATTTATTAATGATGGCCATTCTGACCTGTGTGAGGCGATATCTCATTGTGGTTTTAATGTGCATCTCTCTGATGGCTAGTGATGTTGAGCATTTTTTTCATATCCCTATAGGCCCTCTGCATGTTCTCCTTGGAGAAATGTTTGTTCAGGTCCTTTGCCCATTTTTAATAGGATTATTTGTGTTCCTGTTATTTAGTTGTATAAATTCTTTCTATATTTTGGAGATTAAGCCCTTGTCTGATGTATTGTTGGCAAACATGTTCTCCAATATAGTCAGTTCCCTTTTCATTTTGATGATGGTTTCTTTAGCTGTGCAGAAGGTTTTTAATTTAATGTAGTCCCATTTGTTTATTTTTTTCTTTATTTCCCTTGCCCTAGGAGATATATCAGCAAAAATATTGCTACACAAGATATCTGAAACTTTACTGCCTATGTTTCCCTCTAGGACTTTTATGGTATCATGACTCATATTTAAGTCTTTTATTCATTTTGAGTTCTCTCTGGTGCATGGTGTAAGTTGATTGTCTAGATTGATTTTTTCTTGCATGTACCAGTCCAGTTCTCAGAACACCATTTATTGAAGAGGGTATCTTTACTCCAGTATACCCTCGTGCCTCCTTTATCAAATATTAGCTGATCATAGAGATATGGGTTTATTTCTAGGTTCTCTATTCTGTTCCATTGATCTATTTGTTCTTATGCCAGTACCAGACTGTTTTGATGTCAGTTGCCTTGTAGTATAGCTTGTTATCAGGTATTGTGATCTCTCCAACTTTGTTCTTCCTCAAGATTGCTGAGGCTTTTTGGGGTCTTTTTTGGTTCCATATAAATTTTTTAAATATTTGTTTTAGATCTGTGAGATATGACATGGTATTTTAATAGGAATTGTGTTGAATCTATAGGCTGCTTTGGGTAGTATGGACATTTTAATAATGTTAATTTTTCCAACCCATAAACTGGGTTTATGCTTCCATTTATTTGTATCTTCCTTAATATCTCTCTTCAGTGTTCTATAGTTTTGTTTTTACCTTCTTAGTTAAATATATTCCTAGGTATTTTATTATTACTTTTTCTGTTGCAACAGTAAATGGGAAATTTTTCTTAGTTTCTCTTTCTGATAGTTCATTATTGGTATACAAAAGGCCATTGATTTCTGAATATTGATTTTGTATCCCAGTGTTTTGCCAAAATCACATATTAGGTTGAGTAGTTTTTGGTGGAGACTATAGGGTTTTCTACGTACACTACCATGTCATCTTTAAATAATGACAGTTTTACTTCCTCCTTTCCAAATTGGATGCCTTTTATTTCTTCTTGTCTGATTACTGTGGCTAGAACTTCCAGTGCTATGTTGAATAAGAGTGGTGAAAGCAGACACCATTGTCTTGTTCCTGAACTTAATCGAAAAGCTTTTAGATTTTGTCCATTGATTATGATATTGGCTGTAGGTTTTTCATATATGGTCATTATTATGTTGAGGTATGCTCCCTATATTCCCACTTTGCTGTGTGTGTGTGTTTATCATAAACGGGGACTGGACTTTATCAAATTATTTTTCTGCATCTATTGATATGATGATATGATTTTTGTCTTTCATTTTGTGTGGTGTATGATTTTTTAAATGTATTGCTGGACCAGAATTGCAAATATTTTGTGGAAGATTTTAGCATCTATGTTCATCAGCGATATTGGCCTGTAGTTTTCTCTCTTTGTTGTCTTTATTTGGTTTTGGAATTACAATAATAGTGGCCTCATAAAAAGTTTGGGAGTCTTCCCTATTCTTGAAATTTTTTGCAATAGTTTGAGAAGGATAGGAGTTATTTCTTCTTTGAATGATTGGTAAAATTCTCCTCTGACTCCATCCGGTCCAGGGCTTTTGTGTGCTGAGTGTTTTTATTATTATTATTTTTATTACTGCTTCAGCTTCGCTATTTGATATCAGTCTATTCAGGCTTTCTACTTCTTCTTGCTTCAGTTTTGGAAGATTGTATATTTCCAGAAATTGAATCATTTTGCTCAGGTTGTCCAATTTCCTGGCACATAGTTGTTCATAGTAATTTCTTACAATCCTTTGTATTTCTGTGGTATCAGTTGTTACTTCTCCTTTTTCATTTTGATTTTATATTTTGTGGGTCCTCTCCATTTTTTTCTTGATGAGTCTGGTTAAAGGTTTACTTTTAACTTTTTTTGTTTATCTTTTCAAAGAACTAGCTCCTAAATTCATTGATCCTTTGAAATATTTTTAGTCTTTGTGTCATTTATTTCTGCTCTGATTTTAATGATTTCCTTCCTTCTGCTCACTCTGGGCTTTGTTTGTTGTTGTTTCTCTAGTTGTTTTAGATGTAGGGTTAGGTTGTTTGTTTGAGATTTTTCTATCTTTTTAGGTAGGCCTGTATTGCTATGATCTTCCCTCTCAGGACTGCCTTTGCTGTGTCCCATAGGTTTTGGGTTGTTGTGTGTTCATTTTCATTTGTTTCCAGATACTTTTTTATTTCTTCCTTGATTTCGTTGTTAACCCATTCATTATTTAATACTACGTTATTCAATCTCCATGTATTTGAATATTTTTGAGGTTTTTTTTCTTTTTCAGGTTGATTTCTAGTTTCAAACCATAGTGATCTAAGAAGATACTTGATACGATTTCCATTCTCTTGAATTAGTTGAAGTTTGTTTTGTGACCTACAATGTGGTCTGTCTTTGAAAATGAGGCATGTGTGTTTGAAAATAATGTATATTTTGCTTCTTTGGGGGTGAAATACTCTGTAAATATCCCTAAGTCCTTTTGATCTAGAGTGTCATTCAATGCCACAATATCCTTATTGATTTTTTGTTTGGGTGGTGCATCCATTGTTGACAGTGAGGTGTAACAATCACCTGCAATGACTGTATTGCTGTCTATCTCTTTTTTAAAGTCCTCCAAGATTTTCCTTATATATTTAGGTGCTCCTATGTTGAGTGCATATATGTTTTCAAGGGTTATATCCTCCTGTCGGACTGATTCCTGAAGTATTATGTAGTGACTTCCTTTGTCTCTTGCTTTGGCCTTTGTTTTAATGTTTATTTTGTCTGATGTAAGTATTGCTATACTGCTTTTTTTCATGTCCATTTGCCAGTAATATTTTTTCCATCCCTTCACTTTCAGTCTGTGTAGATATTTTGTTCTGAGATGGGTCTCTTGTAGACAGCATATATGCAGGTCATGTTTTCTTATCCATTCAGCTACCAGCTTTTTTAAAAAAAAAATTTAATCTTTATTGTATTTTTTCCATTACCATTTAGTCCCATTACATCCCCACCCCCAGAAATCACCACACTGTTGTCCATGTTCCTGAGTCCTTTTTCCTTTTTGGTCAATCCCTCCACCATCTCACTCTCCCCGCCCCAACTAGCTGTCACCCTGCTCCCTGTCTATGAGTCTGTCCCCATTTTCCTTGTTCAGTTTGTTCATTAGATTCCACATATGAGTGCAATTATATGGTATTTGTCTTTCTCTGACTGGTTTATTTCACTTTGCATAATGCTCTCTAGGGCCATCCATACTGTCGCAAAGGGTAAAATTTTATTTATTTATTTTATGGCTAGGTAGTATTCCATTGTGTAAATGTCCCATAGTTTGTTTATCCACTCATGTACTGAGGGACACGTGGGCTGCTTCCATATCTAGGCGATTATTAATAATGCTACAATGAACATAGAGGTGCTTATGGTGTTTCAAATCAGTGTTTTGTGTTCCTTCAGATATATTTGCAGAAGTGGGATTGCTGGGTCAAAGTGCAGATCCATTTTTAATTTTTTGAGTATCTCTATACTGCTTTCCACGGTGGCTGCACTAGTCTGCATTCCCACAAAGAGTGCAAAAGGGTTCCCTTTTCTCCATATTCTCATCAGCACTTGTTTGTTGATTTATTGATGATAGCCATTCTGACAGGTGTGAGATGATATCTCATTGTAGTTTTAATTTGCATTTCCCTGATGGTTAGTGATGTTGAGCATCTTTTCTTATGTCTCTTGGCCAACTGTATGTCCTCTTTGGATAAGTGTCTATTCAGGTCCCTTGTCCACTTTTTAATTGGGTTTTTGTTTTATTGGTGTTGAGTTTTGTAAGTTCTTTAAAATTTTTGTATATTAACCCCTTATCAGATGTATCGGTGAATATGTTCTCCCATTCTGTGTATTGTCTTTTTATTTTGTTGATGATTTCCTTGGCCGTGCAAAACCTTTTTAGTTTCATGTAGTCCCATTAATTTTTTTCTTTTGTTTCTCTTGTCTGGGGAGATATATCTAATAAAATATTGCTACAAGCAATATCTGAGACTTTTCTGCCTATGTTTTCTTGTATTATTTTTATAGTTTTGGGTCTAACATTTAAGTCTTTGATCTATTTTGAATTTATTTTTGTGTGTGGTATAAGGAGGTGGTCTAATTTCATTTTTCAGCACATATCTGTCCAATTTTCCTAACACCATTTATTGAATAAACTATTTTTGGCTCATTGTATGTGCTTGCTTCCTCTGTCAAATAATAACCACAAAGGTGTGGGTTTATTTCTGGACTCTCTAATCTGTTCCGTTGATCTATGTGTCTGTTTTCATGCCAATGCCATGCTGTTTAGATTACTATGGCTTCACAGTATAGTTTGATATTAGGTAGTGTATTTGCTCCAACTTTGTTCTTTTTCAGTATTACTGTTGTAATACGAGGCCTTTTCTGGTTTCATATAACTTTTTGAAATATTTGTTCTAGTTCTGTGAAATACATCATTGGAATCTTGACATGAATTGCGTGAATCTATATATTGCTTTGAGTAGTATGGACATTTTAATTATGTTAATTCTTCCTATCCAGGAAGATAGTATGTGCTTCCACTTATTTGTATCTTCTTCAATTTCTTTCTTCAGTGTCTTATAATTTTCTGAGTACAGGTCTTTTTCATCCTTAGTTAGGTTTATTCCTAGGGATTTTATTCTTTTTGTAGCAGCTGTGAATGGGAATGTGTTCTTAATTTTCCTTTCTGTTAGTTCATTATTTGTATATAAAAATGCAACTGATTTCTGGATGTGAAAGTTTGTAACCTGCTATATTAGTGAATTCATTTATCAGTTCTAGTAGTTTCTTGGTGGAATTGTTGGGGTTCTCTGTGTACAGTACCATGTCATCTGCAAATAATGACAGTTTTACTTCTTTCCAACCTGGATGCCTTTTATTTCTTCTTGTCTGATTGTTGTGGATAGGACTTCCACTACTATGTTGAATAAGAAAAGTGAAAGCGGACATCCCTGTTTTTTTCCCGATCTTAAGGGGAACATTTGTAGTTTTTGCCCTTTGAGAATGATGTTGGCAGTGAGTTTCTCATATATGGCATTTATTATGTTTAGGTGTGCTCCCTCTATTCCCACTTTGCTGAGAGCTTTTATCATAAATGGGTGCTGAATTTCATCAAATGCTTGTCCTGCATATATTGATATGATCATGTGGTTTTTATCCTTTATTTTGCTTATGTGGTGAATAGCATTTATTGATTTGTGGATATTGTACCAACCTTGCATTCTCAGAATAAATGAGATGATTAACGGAAAGAAAATGATTTTGAGACATTAGAGGGAAGAAATATAATAGAGTAGGGAATAGAACAAGGTGAATAAGAGAGAAAATTAAATTTACAACATAAATTTTAAAAGGCAGGGGATAAGGCACAATGGCGTAAGAAAAGGAAAGAGTAAAATCTGAGGTTTGAAATAAAATTTAAAAAGTGAAAAAATAGGAAAAGATTTGAAGAAAAACAACCATTGCAGTAATGTCCACAACAAATGAGCAAAGATTAATAAAGGTGGAAAGGGAATAATAATATTATAAGAAATAAAAAAGAAAGAAAAATGATTTTGAGAGGATAGAGGGAGGAGACATAATAAGAGTAAGGATTAGAAACCAGGCTAAGGAAAGGAAAAAAAATAAAATGTAAAATGAAAATAAAGAAGGGCAGGAGGAAGGGAAAAGGGAGTAGGTCAGGGTAACAGTAAATTATGAGATTTGAAATTTTAAAAATCTAGGAATAAAATTGAAGAAATGCCACAACAACCACAATATCAATGACAAGCAAGCAAAGATTAATAAAGGTGGAAAGAGAATAAAGATATTTTTAAAAAGGGAAAAAGAATGTGAGATGAGTAATGGAAAGAAAAATGGTTTTGAGAATACAGAGGGAGGATAAATAGTAAAAGTGAGGACTAGAAAGAAGGCATAGAAAGGGAAGAAAATAAAATTTATAACAAAAAGTAGGAAAGGAGGAAAGAAGGCAAATGGAGTAAGAGATGGGAAGAGTAAAATATGAGATTTGAAATTAAGCTAAAATAAAAAAAATAGTGAAATCATAGAAACAAAATTGAAGAAAAATGTTAAACTATGCAGGAGAAAAATAATGTAAATAATGAAGAAAACGAAGTGAAATTCATCACAGCAGAGTTGAGTGTTTGCCTACTGTCTTCTCCATCTGCATCCATCTGTGGTAATATCAGCTGGTGTCCCGGTCTAGCTTTAGGCAGCCTGTTCAAGGCTACAAGAAATGCACAGTCTTTGGCTGTCTTCTTCAGGCTTGACTGGTCCCCGCTGTTCTGCCCTGCTGGCTTTTATCAGCACAAGGCACAGGGGTAGTTCAACTAATGTCTGACAGAACCCTTGTACCATCTTCACCTGCCTGTAGAGGGGGCTTCTGGTGAGATTGGGAGGGTGGGATCCCTGAGTCTCCCCTTGGAGGCGATGTTCAGTCTTCAGGGAAGGTGGTGGGTGTGTTCCCCTGCTCCTGTGCCACACGTCTTGGTCTGTCCCATATTATTTCCAGTAAAGTATAGTTTCTGGTGAATTAGCTGTCCTTTTCATGTGAGGAACCAATCTGTGTAAAAGGGTCAGCTCTTTACTGCTGGCACTTATGGCAGCTCTGTGTAAGAGCCAAGGCTGAGCAGGGCCCTGAATATCCCTTGCTGCGTCAATTTCTAATCTCTCTGCTCTGCTGGTTTCAGTGAAATAGAGACCGAGGCTTGTCATGTCTGATAAAAGTTCAGAAAATGCTCTTTTGGAGATTCTCCCCCCCCCCCCCCCCCCCGCAGATATGTGCCTGGTAGTGAGTTCTTGAGCCTGGCCTTACTGTTCTGCAGAGTTTGCAATCCTGCAGGTGGGGGTTGAGCACCCCTTCCCCTTCCCAGAGCTTTGTACTCCATGGTATGAGAACTCAGGAGCTCAGTTCTTGGCTGTCTATGTCTCAGCTTACTGCTCTCGAAGGAGAATCAGATCCGACCTCTCTGTTTTGCACAGCCCCCAGCTCACCCGTCATGCTGGGTGGTGCCCCACAGTCAGCAGCGGATTAAGGTCGGTTGAGGCCCCGGGCGCAAAAGAAAATATTGGAACCCTTTAAAAAAAGAGAGAGACAGGGAAAATAAAAATACATGTTAATTGTATTTTATGCAGCATAGTAATGAAACCAAACTTGGTGTCGTTAGAAAAAAGTGTAAAGTTGGGGTTTTGCAGGGCCCTTCAGAAGTCCGGGCCCAGGGCGCACGCCGGTGTGTCCACCATTAAATCCGCCTCTGTCCACAATCCCTTTGCCTTGCAGCTTCCTTATCTTTCTGCCCAGCTGGAATCAGTGAGAACAAACTGCGCTTTCAATCTGGTTTCATTGCTGGCAGGGCAGCTATGCATATGCGCTGGGTCGCCGCGCAGCTACGCTTCAGCTCTCCTTTTAAAAAGTCTCTATGTTGCACCCACACCACAGTGCTGCATTACTAACTGGTTCTCTGCGCACTCCACGTCACAAAAAAGCAAAAAGTCTCTCTCAGTCAGAGCTGGCCACAGCCTGCCAGCGCCTCCGACAGTTTTAGGAGGTAGAGTTTCTCTCTGAAACTCTCCTGGTTGGTGCTGCAGCTGTGGACGTGTTGCTCGCTGTGTGTTTGCAGCCTGAGTCTCCCAGACTCCCTATATCCTTCCAAGTCTCGCCAATTAGGGTTGGGGGTTCCCTGTATGGGACTTGGGCCCCCTGCTCCAACACGAGAGGGAGCAACTAAGCTGTGTTTTCTGTCTGTTCTCTCCACTGCTGCAGGTGCCTCGCACAGGGTATCTCCCCCTCAACTTATAAAATCTCTTACCAGATGGTGCAAAACATCCTCTGAATTCCTTGGCTTCAAAAATTCCTATCAGCTGAGATTCTGTTGATTGTTCAGGTCACTGGGAAGATCAGCTGAAAATCTGTGCTGGGGGAGTGAGCAAGTGGGCTCAGCTTCCACCTTACTCAGCCACCATTTTTGGGTCTCACAATTTGCACATCTTAATCCCTCCACCTTTTCCCCCTTTTCGCCTACAAAATGGAGAAACATTTAAGTACTTAGGGCTTTGGATGGAGTACTCAGAAAAGTAGTGCTTCAGGAGAGGACAATATTACCATGCTTCTCTGATCTGTTGGGGAAAAATTAAGGATAAAATTACCTGCCAATCCAGGAAATTCTCTCCATCAATGGAGAAAAGAAAGAAAAGTGTTTCATTATTGAATAAGCATTAAACCAGACTGTGATGCATTACAGGCAATCTGATGAGATTGCAAAGAAGAGAAATAAATCCTAAATGAATAAGTTGTCCCTATCTATGTTAGAGGACTTAAAACACTGTTTATTATACATTCTTTCATAGTTCATCCTAAGTTCACCTGGTAATTGGAGTAGCCATCTGTGATAGTTCATTGCTTTTATGTGAAGGAAAAATAAAACTTCCATATCTCTATGACAAGCAGGTGCTTACAGCTTAGAGCAAGGTACCTAGCTAAACTACTAGGATGACATCTTCCTTGATATTTACATTTCAAAGAGATGGCTCCCAGTCCCTTAAGGAAAAAAAATCTGGGTCATATGATTGGCGGGAGGCTTATTTAGTCTTTGAAAATATTTACATACATACTAAAGGGACAGAAGGATTCATAAATACTAGGTTTCTCAAGGAACTACTTTAAGAAAAGAGAAGAAGAAAATGTCTCTTTTTTTACAACAGAGAAAGTTCTATTTCATTTTTATTTTTCTTTCCAGATTCTACTTCACAAAGATTAAAAGCAAGTCTCAAAAGGATCAAACTCTTTCCAAGTAACTTAATTGCATACCAGAAACAGCTAAAAAGCATTACAAGCAGTACAGAAATGTAGTGCCAAACAACATAAAATTCACAATGTTTGGCATCCTATAAAAAATTACAGGTGTGCAAATGTAACAGAACCCCTGGGCTGCTCCGATTGAAACAGAACCCACGGGCTGTTTAGTTAGGGGCCCGATTGCCCGCTGCCAGAATCATAACTCTGAATATCAGAGTTTGGTGAAAAGAAAAAGAATTGTTTATTTACACAAAGTCCTGCCTCCCCCTCCCAGACCTGGCCAGTCTTAGGAAAGTCACAAACACTGTTTCACTATTTCCTGGGCACAATTCAGCTTTACCAGTAGCTGCGAATCACTCAGTTCTGATTGGGGAGGTCCTTTCCGTGCTGTGGTGCCCTCCAGCTCTCAATGCAGGGCCGCCTGGATTCTCAGCCTCCTTGTAAACTGCCTTCTTCCTGCAAACCGCATGGATCTCCTCTCCTTCTAAAAGCAGCCTGGCAAGAGCCTCTTCTTAAAGCAGCCTGGAGACCCCTTCTCCAAGCCACATGGAGGGAGCCCACAAGAGCCAGAGAGTGAGGGCGTGAGGGCTAGAGAGAGCCTGAGAGAGAGAGCCTCCTAGAGCCAGAGCCAGTCCAAAATGTCCACAGCCCCTTCTCTTCCTCCCTGCCTCCTCTCTCCCACTGCGTTCTCTCATGCAGTGGGTGTTGCAAACAGTTCTGACCATTCACAGAACCCTACGTAGGCTCTGTCTGCTTCTTCCCTACCAGCCCACAGTCCAAGATCCCTCCCATCTTCCTGAGTCTTGGAAGTAAAGCGGATCTTTGCAACAATGTATCCAGCCACTAGCTCCAGGCATGCAAGGGCATCCTGAAAGCTGCTTCCTGCTCCTTATCTCCCAGCTGGCAAACTCTAGGGTTTGTTTTTGGACTCCCCTGTTTCTGTAACACAAAGAAGAATGAAAATATGACTCATAATAATGAATAATAAATAATCAATAGTAAAAGACACATAAATGGGACAGATTGATAGAGTTAGTAGTCAAGGCCTTTAAAACAACTGTTATAAATAGTATATTCCATATATGTAGAGAAAAGCATGAGTATGTTAAGGAGAGAAATGGAAGCTGCAAATCAAGGTTCACATTGAATTTGTAGAGATGAAAATATATGTCTGTGATATACAATACACTGGATGAGATTAAGAACAGATTAGGCACTTCAATAAAAAGATTAGTGAATTTGAGAACATAGCAGTGAAAATTATTAAAAAAAAACACAGAGGAAAAATCTGAAAATAAGTGAACAGGACATTAGTGAGTTGTGGGATGATTGCAAGTAGGCTAATATATGTATGACTCCCAGGAGAAGAGAGAGAGGAGGGCAAAGAAAAATTATTAGGACAAATAATGGCTAAAGTTTCCCCAGATATGATAAATCTATAAACTCACACATTGAAAAAAACAACGGACTCTAAACACAAGAAACATAGAGAAAACTACAAGGCATGTCACAATCAAATTGCTCAAAAAAACAGTGATAAAGAATAAAAAACCAAAAAGGGAGCAGAGAAAAGACAACTTATATACATAGGGACAAATATGAAAATCATATATATTTTTAGTAGAAACCATGTAAGTCAGACAACAGTGAAATAGCATCTTTAAGGGACTAAAAGAAAAGACTGTCAATCTGTAATTCTATATGCAGCAAATATATTTTCAAAAAGAAGAAAAACATGCAGTCTTTTGCAGATAGGTCGTCGGCAGCCGTCCGTCTCGAGAGACGATGGTGTAGCTTCTTAAGAGTCTATCTGCACTGCCGAGAATGGCTGTGCAGTCCGACTCGGGAGTGACACGGTATCTGTCTCCTCCCGTGTTGAATCGACATCTTGCGATGACACTGGGGTGTCCTCTCCAGTGAAGCTGAAGCTACAGAGCCTGGGCAGGGTGATATGGAGGGTCTGCTGTTGCCCATGCAGCAGACCCCCCCTCTCTTCGCAGCTGAAGGGTCCAAGGGAAAGACGGAGTCAATACAGCTTGGCTTCAGGTGCGCCGCAGGAGTTGCCGGTGTTGCAGATAGGTAGAGCTGAAATAATGTATCACCAGTAGATCAGTACTATAAGAAATACTAAGGGAAATATTTCAGGCAGCAAGAAAATACTGGGTGGAAACCTGGATCTACATAAAGAGATAAAGAGATTGAAAAATGAAAAAAGAAAGAAAAAAAAGGAAATTATATGGGTAATAACAGTTTTTTTCTTATTTTAAAAATCTCTTGGAGAGATAATTGAGTTTTTAAAAACATTTTATTTATTTACTTTTAGAGAGAGGGGAAGGGAGGGAGAAAGAGAGGGAGAGAAACATCAATATATGGTTGCCTCTTGCACGCCCCCAACTGGGGAACTGGCCTGCAACCCAGGTATGTGCCCTGAATGGGAATCGAACTGGTGACCCTTTGGTTCGCAGGCTGGCACTCAATCCACTGAGCCACCCAGCCAGGGCAGATGATTGACAGTTTAAAACAAAAAGGATAACAATGTATTATGGGTTTTATAACATATGTAGAAGCAAAACGCATGAAAAACAATCACACAAAGGCAAGGAGGGGGAACATGGAAGGACACTGTTGTAAGGTTTTTATACTATATGTGAACTGTTACAATATTTCCTCAAGCTTGGTTGTGATAAGTTAGAGATGTATACTGCAAATCCTAAAACAATAACTAAAGTATTTGACCCAAGTTAGATCTAATAAACCAAAAAGGATATAATGTGAAATTCCCCCACCCCAAACATCATTAATCCCAAAAGAAGGCAATAAAAGAACAAAATGGGAACAAACAAACAAAAAAAAAAGCAAGAAATCAGATATAAATGAGACCATATCAACACTCACATTAAAAGTGATTGGTCTAGGTAATTTTGGAGAAATCATCTGGAATAACCAACCGAACACCAGCTGGAGAGAAGTCTTATAACCACGGAGAGACAAAAAAGGCCGCTACATCACAACGTGACCGGTAGGGAGTGCGAAGACGCGGAAGGGCTGGCTGGGCTCACACGGGTGGCAGCTGAAGGGACTGAGAAACAGCTCAGCAGCCGGGGATTCCCCCTGAGAAGGGCAGGGTCTAAACCCCCAGCTGAACTTCCAAGCCTACAGCAACAGAGTGGAAAGTAAAATAGTATCCAGCTGAGAAAAGCGAAAAGCCACAGGGTTTCTTGCTAGCCGGAGAGAAACAGCTGGAGAAAAAGAGCTCTTAAGCGGATCACATACGAAAATATTTTGGCCCCCACTTACCCTGGGCTCAAGCAGAGGAAAGGCAGAGAGGACTGGAGATGCTTGGGGAGAATTTGGTGTGGTGGCTTTCAGGGGAGAGCTGGGGAAGCGGCCGGCTGGGTCCCAGTGCTGACTCATCCCCACACTGCAGGCAGACCATTCCCGGCCAAGTGGTGTCAGCCTGAGGGGAAGCAAAGGCCCTGCCTACAGGAATTAAGCTGCCAAACCCACAGTCCTTAAGCCTGACAACTAATCACAGATTGAATAGATTAACAACAAGCCAGACAAAGGCAGTAGATCCCTGGAAGTCTCCAACAGGCTGCCTAGGCCCAGACTGGTACAGGATCTGACGCCACCAGGGGCAGATCCAGGAAGTGCAGATCATTCTAAGAAGCACCAACAAACAATAGGAGTCACAAAAATGGGGAGACAGAGAAACAACCCCCCATCGAAAGGAAAGGTAGAGTCCCCAGAAAGAGTGCTAAATGAAATAGAGGGGAGCCAACTATCAAATATGGAATTGAAAGCACAGATTATGGAGAAGCTCAATGAGCTCAGCAGAAACTACAAAGAACTCCAGAAAAACTACAGTGAACTCCAGAAGAACTATAAGGAACTTACTGAGAATTATACCAGCATCAAAAAGGACATGGAAGCTATCAATAAGAGCCAGGAGGAAATGAAGAATACGATCTCTGAATTGAAGAACACAGTAGAAGGAATTAAAAACAGGCTAGAGGAAGTAGAAAATCGGATCAGCGAGCTGAAGGACAACGTAGACAAAAACTCACAGACAGTGCAATAAAATGAAAAAAGGCTGAACACGACTGAAGAGGCTCTAAGACAGCTGCAGGACAACATGAAACGTAATAATATCCGTATCATAGGAATTCCAGAAGGAGAAGAAGAAGAGCAAGGGATAGAAAACCTCTTTGAAAAACTAATGACAGAAAACTTCCCTAACATGAAAAGAGAAAGAATCATGCAAGTCCAGGAAGCACAGAGGGTCCCAATGAAGTTGAACCCCAACAGGCCCACTTCAAGACACATCATAATTAAAATGGCAACATTCAAAGACAAAGAGAGAATCCTAAAAGCAGCAAGAGAGAAACAACTAATAACATACAAGGGAGCTCCAATAAGGCTATCATCAGATTTCTCAGCAGAAACACTACAAGCCAGAAGGGAATGGCAAAATATATTCCAAGTAATGAAAAACAAAGGCCTACAACCAAGAATACTCTACCCAGCAAGGCTCTCATTCAAAATGGAAGGTGAAATAAGGAGTTTCCAAGACAAAAGAAGGTTAAAAGAATACATCTCCACCAAACCAGTATTGCAAGAGATGCTAAAGGGTCTGCTTTAAGAAGATGAAGAAATAGAGAGAGACAGAGAGGAACACAAGTACAAAGGGGGAAAATGACAATGAATAAGTACTGAAAGAAAGAAGGAACTTCTACCATTTGCAACAACATGACTGGAACTAGAGAGAATTATGCTTAGCGAAATAAGCCAGGCAACAAAAGAAAATTACCTTATGCTATCACCTGTTACAGGAAACTAATGAACAACACAAACAAATGAGCAAAATTGAACCAGAGGTATGTAAACGAGGAATAAACTAACAGTAACAAAGGGGGAGATGGGAGGGAGAGAAGTGGTAAGAAGGGGAAGAGTCTAGTCAAAGAGCATGTATAAATGACCCATGGACATGGACAACTGGGTGGGGACTGAATGTGGGAGAAGGGAGGGACAGGGTGCAGAGAAGCAAGTGGGGGAAAAAGGTGAGACAACTGTAATGGAAAAACAAACAAACAGAAAAATTTTTAGTGGGGGGAAAAAATAAAAATATAAAGAATAGAAATGCAAGTTCAGTGAATATTAGAAGGACAAGGTTTTTCCTTCACACTGTATATATTTTCTCCCTATCTGATCCCTCCAGAATTTGGCATTCTAAAGAAGTAAGTAATGACCTAAGTTTCTTTGCATAAAACTAATAAGACCAGTTGTTAATAACGATTTTTTTGACTAAGACTTTGACTGGAATGTCATGCCTAAAGGAGACATGCTTGGGCTTTGGTTGTTACCAAAAAGCCCTGAGCAACTGGGACTGAATTTCAAAGGTAATAAAAGTCCATGAGATAAAAGGCCTGGTACCTTGGATGGATGAGCGGTCCATAGCAATCTTTCCAGGGAAGGAGCGATGGTTGTTTTCCTGAAAGATGGCTAGAAGGGACCTTAAGGCACAATGGAAAACCAGGAGGACCTGGAAAAGACAGGTGTTTACAGGCAAAGCTGAATGCCAGGTATGTGGCTCAGCTTCTGTGCCCTGAAGGGCAGACTGAAGGTCACCCTAAATGTTCCTTGTGTAAGTTCCAGCAAAGCAGAACTAAAGATCATAAGTGATCATTTGTTGCTCTTGTTGTGTTTATGCAAATGAACAGGATAAATTAAAAATGGACTTAATGCAGTCCCTTTAATGACAAGGAGGGTAATCTTAGGGAGAAAAATCAAGATTCAAGGAAGATCACAATGCCCAGTGGTAAACTATAAAGTAGTGCAGCTAACCGTCTTTAAAGTTTCTTTTCATTTAAAATTTGTTTTCATTTGAAAGTTAAACTATGTCTGTGGCATTATCAAAGATGTTTAATTTACAGGCAAGAAGAATGTCAAATGCCTTGCAACTGGATGTCTTTCCTATAAGCCAGTCCTACAGATCTATAAACTTGTGTGTGGGTTATGTTACATAAATTAACATGTGTTTTCTGTTTTCAAAGGGCATAAGCCTACGATCTCATTACCTGAGTGATTGTCTGTACGTATAGACCTCACTTAATCCTGTCTGCATTGCTGCCTCCTGAGACTCACTGGTTTGGCTGAACTAAGTGGCTGGGTTGGTGAAGAACGGGGTGGTCTGTGGGCTTCACTTTAAAACTGGTTTCTCTTTTCTATCCTAATGGCTTGGACAGAAAGAGCCCAGAGGCCTGAGAGGGGGGAAACCTAAAATATTTCCCTCAGTCCAAACTAAGTATAATGGGCATTTTTTAAAAGGGTTTTGGATAGGTGAGATGTACCTGGCATACCTTCCTCCAAAGAAGCCCTTCTTTTCCCTAATGTGGGACATTGAAAAATTAATACCTGTCTTTTGTCATCTAGTGGTTACAGATTGACTGATGTCCTTTAACCCTGTTGCCCCCAGAAAAAACAAGGATGCCAGCCTGTTAAACCAAGCATGCCGTTGTCCAGAGACAGCCAACCAACCTGGAGTCTGCACGATCCTTCCCCTTGCGGGAAGGTCACCCTCCCCTCCACATCCCCACTCTTATTAGGGATTTCTTGACCCAAGGGTAGGTAGGACGACGACCATGTCCAGCTTGAAGCAGCTAGAGGAGCTCGAGACCTTCGTCCATTGTCCTTTATAAGATTGTAAAGGGTCTGAAGTCTGAGAGGGAGGGATTGTTATTTTTTATTGTTAAAATATTTAACTAATTAATTAATTATTTTTTTAAAAAAGAAGAAGAATATATGAAAGGGTGAGCCATGGGCATGGACTTAGGGAGGGGATTGTCGGGGAAGGGGAGTGCTGGGCGGAGGGGAGCAAAGGGGAAAAAATTGGAACTATTGTAACAATATAATCAATAAAATATACTTAAAAAAAAAAAAAAGAAAATCCAAATTACAAAACAGAAAAAAAAAAAAAAGTGATTGGTCTAGTCCTGTCTGGTGTGGCTCAGTGTGTTACAGAACCCCTGGGCTGCTCCAATTGAAAACAAACCCACGGGCTCTTCAGTTAGGGGCCCGATTGCCCGCCGCCAAAATTATAACTCTCAATATTAGAGTTTAGTGAAAAGAAAAAGAATTGTTTATTTAACAGTTATATAGATTTAGTTATTTGCGGATTTCTGTTGTTAAGTCTTATGCTCTTTAAAACACCCACAAACACATATCCTTGCCTCTCCACCTTCCAGACCAGGCTAGTTTTAGGAAAGTCAGAGAAACCGTTTCCCTACTTTCCAAACACAGTTCAGCTTTACCAGCAGCTGCCAATCATTCAATCCTGATTGGGGAGGTCCTTTCTGTGCTGTGGTGCCCTCCAGCTCTCAATGCAGAACCACCTGGATTCTCAGCCTCCTTGCAAACTGCCTTCTTCCTGCAAACCGCGTGGATCTTCTCTCCTTCTCAGAACTGCATGGCGAGAGCCTCTTAAAGCAGCCTGGAGACCCCTTCTCCAAGCCACATGGAGAAGGCCCCTTCACCAAGCCATGTGGAGGGAGCACACGAGAGAGCGAGAGAGCGAGAGCGAGAGCGCGGGCGCGCCGGAGAGAGAGTCAGAGCGCCAGAGCCAGAGCGCGAGTGAGAGCCCGAGTCAGAGAGCGAGAGTCTCAGAGTGAGAGCACGAACGAGAGCCAGAGAGAGTCTCAGAGAGCACGAGCGAGAGCCAGAGAGAGTCCCAGAGCGAGAGTCTGAGAGAGTCTCAGCTAAAATGTCTGCAGCTGCTTATATATCCCTGACTGCGTCATCTGACGCAGTGGGCGTTGCAAACAGTTCTGACCATTCACAGACCCTTACGTAGGCTCTGTGTGCTTTCCATACCGTCCCCTGGTTCAAGACTCCTCCCATCTGCCTGAGGCTTTGGATGCATTAAAGACAGTAGCCACCAGCCTCAGGCATGTGGAAGCATTTGAAAAGCTGCTTACTTCTCCCCATCCCCCAGCAGCAAACTCTGGGGATTTTTGGACTCCCCTGTTTCTGTAACAAGTGGATTGAGTGCCGGCCTATAAACCAACGCATTGCCAGTTCGATTCCCAGTCAGAGCACATGCCTGGGCCAGGTCCCAGTTGCGGGCATGTGTGAGGCAACCATACATTGATGTTTCTCTCCCTCTCTTTCTCCATTTCTTCCCCTCTCTCTAAAAATAAATAAATAAAATCTTTTTTAAAAAGTGAGTGGTCTAAATACCCCCATGAAAAGGCAGAGAAATGGATGACAAAGCATGACCTGACTATATGCTGCCTACAAGACATCCACTTTAAATATAAAAACACAAATAGATTAAAAATAAAGGGATAGAGTAAGATATTCCATGCTAATCAGAAGGAAGCTGAAGTGGCCACAGCTATGGACAACTGGCTATTGGCAGCTCCATCAAGAGAACACACCCACTCATGCATCACATCTCCTGCAGGGTTTTTTGGCAAAGCATCAGATCACCCAGGTGACTCAGGCCCTCTACAGCCAGCCCAGATTTGGTGCCCTGCGACTTCTGGCTTTTCCCAGAACTAAAACCACCTTTGACAGGGAAGAGATTTCAGACCATGCATGAGATTCAGGAAAATACGACAGGGCAGCTGATGGTGGTTGGGAGAACTGTGTGAGGTCCCAAGGTGCCTACTTTGAAGGGGACGGAGGCGTCATTGTCCTATGTACAATGTTTCTTCTATCTTGTATCTTCTTCAATAAATGTCTTTATCTTTCATATTGCACAACTGGATACTTTCTGGACAAACTTCGTATATTTGTAGCTTACCTTGTGGTACTTATCTATAGACCCTCAGGCTCCCCTCCAGTTTCTCAATGTCACTCTCTCTAATTATTCATGTCTTAATTCCTAGTGATTTCAGTATCTCAGTACCTGATCCTTCCAATGCCCTAGCTTCTCAGGTCCTCGAAATCCTCTCTTCCAGTTTTGTCCTCCACCTAATTGCAGTTACTTGCCTCTATGTTGTCATTACCAATAACTCCTACCCCCTCCTCTATCTGCAGAGCTGAACATGGCTGCAGAAAAACACAGAATGACACTCTTTGCTTTAAATTCAAGACCACAAACCTGAAGTGGCACTTAATGTTGCCAGGAAATAACATAATATTATCCTAGTCCATTTACTCTCCCGGTTTCCTAGACAACTATTTCATACCTTCTCCTCTCCCTTCAAGCCTCTCTCAGCTCATGACCTTGCTTCTGATTTCACTTAGAAAAGAGGCAATCAGGAAAAAAAAAAAGCCCACAAATTTTTACCACTGCATCTATTCACCTACCTAAATCTATGTATATATTTAACCCTTTGTGGTATGATTATGGGCGAACTATCCCTGCTTCTAGCTAGGCACCCCCCGCCACACACACTTGGTTTACTAGATCTCATCCTCTCTTGAAACTCTCTCTTCTGTTGCTTATTAACTATAAATTCTTTTTTACTCTCTAGGGGTTCTTTCCTATCACCTTCAACCATACTATTATTGCTCCCACTAAAAAATTTTAGAAGTCTTCTTTTGAGCCACCCTCCCTTGCTTGCTACCCACCCCATTTCTTTTGTCCTCTTTATAGCAAAATTCTCACTAGAATTGTTTATACTCGATGTCTATCTACAATTCTGTTACAGAACCCCTGGGCTGCTCCAGTTGAAAACAAACCCACGGGCTCTTTAGTTAGGGGCCCGATTGCCCGCCGCCAAAATTATAACTCTCAATACCAGAGTTTGGTGAAAAGAAAAAGAATTGTTTATTTAACAGTTATATAGATTTAGCTATTTGCGGATTTCTGTTGTTAAGTCTTATGCTCTTTAAAACACCCACAAACACATATCCTTGCCTCCCCCGCCTCCAAACCAGGCTAGTTTTAGGAAAGTCACAGAAACCGTTTCCCTACTTTCCAAACACAGTTCAGCTTTACCAGCAGCTGCCAATCATTCAATTCTGATTGGGGAGGTCCTTTCTGTGCTGTGGTGCCCTCCAGCTCTCAATGCAGGACCGCCTGGATTCTCAGCCTCCTTGCAAACTACCTTCTTCCTGCAAACCGCGTGGATCTTCTCTCCTTCTCAGAACTGCATGGCGAGAGCCTCTTATAGCAGCCTGGAGACCCCTTCTCCAAGCCACATGGAGAAGGCCCCTTCACCAAGCCACGTGGAGGGAGCACACGAGAGAGCGAGAGAGCGAGAGCGAGCGCGCGAGCATGCCAGAGAGAGAGTCAGAGCGCCAGAGTCAGAGCGCCAGAGCCAGAGCGCGAGTGAGAGCCCGAGTCAGAGAGCGAGAGAGAGTCAGAGCGCCAGAGCTTGAGAGAGAGTCCGAGTCAGAGAGCGAGAGTGTCTCAGAGTGAGAGCATGAGCAAGAGCCAGAGAGAGTCTGAGAGCGAGCATCTGAGAGAGTCTCTGAGTGAGAGCCCGAGCCTGCCAGAGAGAGTCTCAGAGTGCCAGAGCGAGAGCCAGAGCCCAAATGAGAGCTTGAGAGAGTCTCAGCTAAAATGCCTGCAGCTGCTTATATATCCCTGACTGCGTCATCTGACGCAGTGGGCGTTGCAAACAGTTCTGACCATTCACAGAACCTTACGTAGGCTCTGTGTGCTTTCCATACTGTCCCCTGGTTCAAGACTCCTCCCATCTGCCTGAGGCTTTGGATGCATTAAAGCCATTTTGCATAAGAAAGACAGTAGCCACCAGCCTCAGGCATGTGGAAGCATTTGAAAAGCTGCTTACTTCTCCCCATCCCCCAGCAGCAAACTCTGGGGATTTTTGGACTCCCCTGTTTCTGTAACAATTCCTCTGTTCCCATTCTTTAAAAATATCATTTTGAAATAATTATAGGTTCAGAGAAAGTTGCGAAAATACTACAGAGGTCCTTGTAAACTTCACTCAGATAGCCTCCCCCTATAGTTACATCTTACAAGCTATAGTATAATATCTAATCCAGGACATTGACATTGCTAGAAGTGTGTGAATAGTTCAATGTCATTTTATCACATGTGTAGATTCGTGTAACTATCAGTGTAATCAAGATAGGAACTGTTCATCACCCTCTCGATAGTCACACCCTAACCCTCCCTCCATCATCCCTAACTCCTGGCAACCACTAATCTGTTATCCATCTCTATAATTTTCTCATTTTGAAAATGTTAAGTAAATGGAACCCCGTAATATGTGACCTTTTGAGATTGCTTTTTACACTTACCACAATGTCCTGGAGATCCATTTAAGCTATTGCATGCATCAATCTTTCCTCCCCCTGTTACAGAACCCCTGGGCTGCTCCAGTTGAAAACAAACCCACGGGCTCTTTAGTTAGGGGCCCGATTGCCCGCCGCCAAAATTATAACTCTCAATACCAGAGTTTAGTGAAAAGAAAAAGAACTGTTTATTTAACAGTTATATAGATTTAGTTATTTGCGGATTTCTGTTGTTAAGTCTTATGCTCTTTAAAACACCCACAAACACATATCCTTGCCTCCCCCCCTTCCAAACCAGGCTAGTTTTAGGAAAGTCAGAGAAACTGTTTCCCTACTTTCCAAACACAGTTCAGCTTTACCAGCAGCTGCCAATCATTCAATTCTGATTGGGGAGGTTCTTTCTGTGCTGTGGTGCCCTCCAGCTCTCAATGCAGAACCACCTGGATTCTCAGCCTCCTTGCAAACTGCCTTCTTCCTGCAAACCGCGTGGATCTTCTCTCCTTCTCAAAACTGCATGGCGAGAGCCTCTTAAAGCAGCCTGGAGACCCCTTCTCCAAGCCCCATGGAGAAGGCCCCTTCACCAAGCCATGTGGAGGGAGCACACGAGAGAGCGAGAGCGAGTGCACGAGTGCGCCAGAGAGAGAGAGTCAGAGCGCCAGAGCCAGAGCGCGAGTGAGAGCCCGAGTCAGAGAGCGAGAGTCTCAGAGAGAGAGCACGAGCGAGAGCCAGAGAGAGTCCCAGAGCGAGAGTCTGAGAGAGTCTCAGCTAAAATGTCTGCAGCTGCTTATATATCCCTGACTGCGTCATCTGACGCAGTGGGCGTTGCAAACAGTTCTGACCATTCACAGACCCTTACGTAGGCTCTGTGTGCTTTCCATACCGTCTCCTGGTTCAAGACTCCTCCCATCTGCCTGAGGCTTTGGATACATTAAAGCCATTTGCATAAGAAAGACAGTAGCCACCAGCCTCAGGCATGTGGAAGCATTTGAAAAGCTGCTTACTTCTCCCCATCCCCCAGCAGCATACTCTGGGGATTTTTGGAACACCCCTGTTTCTGTAACACCCCCTCCCCGCTTCCTGTGTTTTATACAAAAACAGTGTGGGAGGCAGTGCGTGGGAGTGGTGGCAGCATCCATCGGGTTACACGTGGGTGGTGATGTTGTCGGTTTCCATCAGGTCATCCAGGTGCTGATCTTCTTGTCCAGCTCGTGGTGAAGGCAGGTATTGAGAAGCCAGGGAAGTGACAGTCCATGGCCACATCCACCAGGGAGTGGGTTGAGGCCCGCAGCAGGGTGGTTGGTAGGTTCTGCAGCATCAGCAGCTAATGGTAGGTCTTCTCCTGCTTGGGCAGCAGGAGTCTGATGCCACCGTCTCGTGTGACAAACCATGTGATGTGCTTGTTCTCCCATACCCACAAGGGGCCCTGCAGAACCTGTTCACATGGGTACCCATGTGGAAGTCTTCCCAGCACAGCAAGCACATGCCCTGGAAACTGTCCTTGGCTTCCTGCAAGTATATGTATATCATGATGTTTTGGTCTTTGGGAGACACCCTGAAGCCCAGCTGGACGTTGTCCACTGTGAAGTCCATGCCATATACTTCAATGGGCTTGGTGTCCTGGGACCCGAGGCTTAGCATTTTGCTGTCCACCTGGTAGTGTAGCAGGAAGATGCTTTTCATGATGGCTATGGTGAGGATGAAGTGCTTCATGCCAATCAGCTGGTGAAGTATAGCTGGGTGTCCAGGAAGGCCATTCCCTTCAGCTCACTGGCCCCAGGCTCCACAGGAAGCCCTCCTCACTGAGGGCTAACACCAGGCAGCAGTTTCAGTGACACAGGGTGGTTACAGGCCCCTTCTTTCCTTCTCATACAGAACCTTGAACTTGTTCTTAGTCATATAGTAAGTGTATATCTATAGTTTGTTAAGAAACCGCTGAACTGTTTTCCAGAGTGGCTTACCATTTAACATTCCCATCAGAAATGCAGGGAACATCCAGTTTTTCCACATCCTTGCCAGCATTTAGTATTATCACATTCATTTTTAATATAGCAGTTCTAGTAGGCATGTAGGGAGATCTCATGGCCTTGATTTGCATTTCCCTAAAGGTTAGAGATGTTGAGCATCTTTTATGTGTTTACTTACATTCTATATATCCTTTTCAGTGAAGTGCTTCTTCATGTATTCCGTTCATTTTCTAATTGAATTGTTCATTTTCTTTTGCTGTTCAACTTCAAGTGTTCTTTATATATAAATTCTATCCTTTTAGCACTTGAAAAATGCTGTGCCACTTCCTTCTGGCCTCCATTGCTTTCAGATGAGAAATATGCCTTCCTTCATTCACATATTTTCCCCACCCCCTAAATAAGATGTCATTTTTTACTTGATGTTTTCAACGTTTTTTCTTTGTCTTTCATTTTCAAAATTTTGATTATGTTGTATCTTGGCATGGATTTCTTTGGGTTTATTGTTTGTGATCTGCTCAGCTATTGAATCTATAGGTTTATTTATGTCTTTTCTCAAATTTTGGAAATTTTTAGTCATTGTATTTTTCAGTGCTAAAATTTCCATTTGGTTCTCCTTTATATTATCTATTAATATTTCTTTGCTGAGGCTATTTTTTTCATTCATTTGAAACATGTTTAGAACTGCTCTTTGAAGCACTTTTATGTTGAATGCTTTAAAAATCCTTGTAATTCTAATATCCGTGTCATATAGGTCTTAGTGTCTGTTGATTGATTTTTCTCACTTGAGATTTTTCTGTTTCTTGTTATGACAAGTGATTTTCATTTGTATCCTGGACATTTTGGATATTATGTGATGAAACTCTGGATCTTATTTAAATCTTCTGTTTAGCTGGCTTCTGATGCCATGTCAGGAAGGGGGCACCACTTTGTTATTGCCAGTTGGAGGTGGGAGACCATGTTTCCTGCCTTATTTTTGCACTTCGGGGTGGGTTAGGAGAGGCACCTTGTTACCATTGGGAGGGAGTCAAAATTCAGGCTCCCCACTAGGCCTCCACTGACAACTCAAGTACTGTGTCATTCCTCAGGTTCCAATGTCCCTATTCGGTTTTCCTTCTTCTCATTTTTCATAATCTTCTTATATTTGTTTTATACATAATGTACTTAGCTGGTGAACTGGAAGTTCCTCATCTTCTATTTTTTCCTAAACCCATTCTTATCAAGTTTCCATCTTCCATGTTCTCCCCAAACTGAACCTGTCAAAGTTACCAGAGATTTCCACATTGCCACATCCAATGTTGTCCTTATATTTCTTGATCCATCAGTAACATTAAACTCAGTTGATTACTCGTACCTCCTTCTTAAAACACTTCACTTGGTTCCAGGACACCACACTGCTCTGGATTTCCTCCTGTCTCAAGGCTACTCTGTCTTAGTTTTCCTTTTAGTTCCTTCTTGGTTTCCTGATTTCTTATGGGAGTGCTCGAGGTCTCAGTCTTGTTCCTTCCCCTCCCCTCCCCTCCTCTCCCCCTCCCCTTTCCCTTTCTTCCCCATCCTTCCCTTCCCTCTATTCTTTCTCCCTTGGTCATCTCATCTGATTTCACGACTTTAAACAGCATCTACTGTCTAGCCTCAAATTTGTATCTTTAATCTAAATCTAAACTACAACTTGTATATTTAGGTGCCTATTTAATATCTACAATTGGATATCTAATATATATTTCACATTTTAAAATGTTAAAAACTGAATTTTTGATCTCTATCCTCTCCAAATCCATTTATCCTTCATTATTTGTAATTGCTCAGGCCACAAACCTTGGGATCATTCTTGACTTCCCTCTTTCTCTAACACCTCATAGCCAATCCATCAGCAAATCCTGATGGTGTTACCTTGAAAGTAAATGCATAATCTGACCACTTCTGATCATCCTACTGCTATCACATGGTCCGAACTACCATTATCTTTTGTCTGAATTGCTGATGTAGTCTCCTAACTTGTGCCTGTCCATCCTACTTAACACAGTAACCAGATAAATGCTTTTAAGAGATAAGTCAGGCAGACCACCCCCTTTCTGAAACTCTCCCATGGCTGCTAAGCCATGGCTCAAGCAAGAACAAAAGTCAAATCTTACTAGCAAACACATTATCTGGCTCACTGTGAGTTCTCTGAGCTCATCACCAACTCCTTTCTTCCTTGCTCACACTGTTTCCACCGCACCAGCTTCCTCACTGTTCCCAGTCACATCAGGAATGCTCCCATCTAAGAGCTTTCACACTAGCTTTCTCTCTGTGTGAAATACTCTTCCTCTAGGCATGGTGTATTCTCTCACTTTCTTCAAATTCTTTCCTCTGTCACCTTTTAAAATATCACCTTCTCTCAAAGCCTTCTCTGGTTACTCTATTTAAAATTTTAAACCTACAGATCTCTCTGTACTCCTTCACAGCTTAATTTTTTCATACCACTTACCTCCTACTTATATCATACAATATTCTTATTTATCTTGTTCATCATCTCTCTTCACCGTTACCCCCCCCACACACAGAAAGTGTAAGCTCATTGAGGGCATGGACTTTTGTCTTTTTGTTCTCTGCTATATTTTCTGTACCTGAAACAGTATATGGCACATGGTAAGTACCCAGTGTATAAATAAATGAATAAGTCACCTAATACAGGTTGTAGTGTCCCAGTACTAATTGGTAGTGACAATTTCAATTTCAATAGGCTTGGAGTTTTAAAGTTTTATTTTTAATTTTTTTTTTACCTCCATTACATCTTACAATCAACTTATCTGTTATTGTATCTATTGTTAGGTTCTGAAGGTTGCCAGGATAATGGACCAGCAGTAACCCCAAATAGAATGTATTGTTGTCATAGTCTCATCTAGTTTAATAAATCACCATTCTGCATATTCTAAAGGGTACTTAAACTAACCTAAAAAATTTATTTAAAATGTGATAATCAAGCCAAGGCAAAGTACAGATAGAAAAAAGTAAAACGGAACAAGAGGTGAGGTTAACACAGAATACAGTCCGTAAGGTCATGTTCACTTGCTAGGGGGTTGACCAAACATTTGGCTCCGCGCTGTCTAGTAGCCAATGCAAAAAGAGAAAGGCAAAAAGGCCATGATTCTCTGATCCCAGCCTTCCTAGAGCAATGTTCTCTTCCTGGTCCTGGTGCCATTCTTCTCTCTACCACTAGATGGCGCACCCCTCACGCGATTAGTTTTCAGAGCAAGCCCCTAGATGCAGTCCTAAATCGATCTAATAATAATAACTATTCCCTCTCAATTACGTACCTGGCTATTTACATTCACCATTCAGTCCTAGTGCAGCTTTGTGGAGAAGCTGTTATTATCCCTACTTTAGAGATAACGAGACAGGCTTGAGCCTGGATTCCAAACTAGGTCTCTGATTCTTTATTACACCACATTGTCAATCTGCTGTCATTTGGAAAGCCTTATTTCTAATTGGTGGAACTCTTGGGAAGCTCTCTTTGACTGGCGGGCTTTCTAAGTGCTGCTGCCACAAAATTCAATAGGAGTAAGAGACTAATTTGGGCTGTGACACTAAGGAGCTGTTTTACTCCAGGAAAATCACTTAATCTGCATGCCTCAACTTCCTTTTCTGTCAAATGGGAATGATCAAATCGGCTCCACTTAATTCTGAATGTGGTTTGAGAATATAAGGGGGAAAGAGATGTGAAAACATCCTGCAAAGTAGAAAACACTATAAAATGATGTATTAAATCCAGCATTTATTGAATGTCTACCATAAGCTGGGCGCTGTGGTAGTGGTGTCAGGCAATACTACTCAAAGTGTGGTCCATGGCCCAGTGCCAGTCCACAAACTGTTTAATACTAGTCCAGGACAAGAAATTGAGAGTAAATGTTTCAAAACCTGAGCAACAATTGACAGGGTAATTTCATGTTTGTTGAATATAATAATAAAAATGGGCTTGTGCTTTGTATGTCTCTGTTTTGGTTTTATTTTTCTAGTGAAAATACACTTTATTGCTTTGTATAAAAGTATCAGTACACGATGGATTTGGGGGGAAATTTTCCTTTTCTACAAGTTGTTTGAAAAACATTGCTGTGATGAATATAAAGGCAGTATAGGTTATAGATTGTGCCCTCAAGGAGCTCTCACACTAGTGGGTGAACAGGTACCACAATGGTTCCAAGAGACCACTTCCACTGTTCCCTGTGCTTCAACTGCTTCATGGAACAGAAGGTTATACAGATCTGGATGAACTCAACAGTTTAAAGACCTACATGTCCTCAAAACCAATCCCTAAATAAACTTATATTTGCCCCCTTAGAATACCAGCTGCACTAATCTAGGTAGAATTGGACCTCTCCCAAATAGAGGGCAATCTGACATGGCATTTTTTAAGTATAATTTTTTCATGAAAACCATCTATCAAAAATTATGCTGGGACCAATTAAAGAACTATCAAGACTGGGTTTTTGCATACCATAGACTTCCTAGTATATATTCATCGGCTGACAGGGTTTTTCTTTAGCTGGCACTAGGCAGTAAGCTAACTAACTGGCTCTTCAATTTGAACACTATCCTTGACAGGCTCTTCAAAAAATTTTCCCTATTACTTTTTAAGATACATAATTGAATAGGCAATATACTTCAATAGCACAAAATTAAGAAAGCACACAAATCCACATCTTGCTTTTTTCACATACTGTATTATGAAGAATTTTGCATATAAGTAAAGAGATTTCTCATTCAATAAATGTAGCATTTGATCAGTTCTTTATTGATGAACATCTGGTTGTTTCCATTTTTTGTTATTACAAACATTGTTACAGTGAATAACCTTGTACACACATCAATTTATACCTATGTACACATAACTGCAGGAGAAATTCCTAGAAATGAAATTTTGGGATCAGTCTCATATTTGCAATTTTTATAGTTCTTGCAAAATTGCCCTTAATTGACTACTTGTACTCCCACCAGCAATTTTTGAGAGGACTCTCCCACCTTTGTCAACACAGTGTATTAGCAATATTTTTATACTTTATCAATGGTATGTCACTATAGTTTTATTAGTATTTCTCCAGTTATGAGGTTAGCTACCCTTACTGGCATAGAAGCCATTTATTCATTTTGATACTGAGGGTACAGGTACAGGGCAATTACAAATGCTCCTTGATCACTGTATTTTCAGAGTTTCCTAAATTACTGTTTTGATAGATGCCCAAAGAACTTTGTTCTTTTCTTTTAATTCTGACCCATTTTTTTCTAGAACTATCCAAGGCACATCTTTGCCACGCATGTTATTTTAAAACTAGTATCACTAGGGGCTAGCATAGTACCTGGCACAAGAGTAAGAGCTTAAACAAAATGTGGAACAAATCAGTAGGAACAATACCAGAAACATTTACTTAGTACTTTACATGGCTATGTACTCCTGTAACTATTTCAGTCTATATTTGCAGTGACAATTTCAAAATTAATGATAAATCTGCTTTAGACATGACAGTTTAGGTGCCACCATAATCTATTACTCTGAAAGTTTTTCTTTTGAAAAATTAACTATAAAGTGCTACCTTTTATTATACAGAGAAATTCACTGCTTTATTCTTCCTTTATAAATAACTTTTCAGATTATATTGTGTTTACTCCTTGCTTTGTAAGACTTGAAGTGGTTTTTGACTAAAAGTCTGTTGACCACCATGGGGGATGGGGTGAGAACATTTTTCTGAGGAAGGGGGAGGTTAGCAGAAGACTCATTTAAGTTGATTTATCTACACTGTCTTGGCCAGATCCATTTGTGACCATGTGTACACACTTGTGGGACACTTGACTAAGGTTCTCATGGGGAAGAGAACAGTTAACAGAATCTATAACTCTTGATTAAATCATTAACTTTGCCTCATTAGCACCACATTCTACTTCACACGGGAAGGTATTGTATAGGCATTTGTCACCCACCATATAAATATTTCCTGAAATATTTGGGCATCCAAAGACTTCACCATTATCATCATCATCATCATCATCATCATCACCAATAGTAATATAGATAACACTTATTGAGCATTTACTCTTTTCTAACTTTTACATCTATTAATACATTTATCTTATTATTCTATTTTACAAATAAAAAACCTAAAGAAGAGTGAAATTAGGTAACTTGAAGTGAAATAGCTATTAGTGTCTGAGTCTGGTTGGTTCTGAGTCCAAACAAACAGTTAGGCTCCAAGGCCCACTCTCAAATCTGTTTTGTCTTGCAATTCGCAAAAGATAAAATGTTCTTTTTTTTGAAATGGACTTCTAAAATTCCTGCAGGAGCCCTCCAAGCTGTCAGCAGTCAGCGATGACACCAAGTGGTAATGTAGGTGTACTGCAGGCATTTCATACTTGCCTGTAAATCACATCTGCCCAAACTCTGCCGAATAAGTACTATATTCCAAGAGCCAATATGCTCGCTCTCCGGAGAGCATCATGACAAATCTGCTTATAAGAAGATTGCTATCCTTCAACCCATCTTTTTCTTGTGTCAAAATGGCATCTTTCCCAAGGTTAGCTTGTATTTTGCATCTCATTTCTATTTCCCTACGTTTCACTCTATTATTTATCCCCCTTTTTCTTGCGTCTTCAACTTCTGTTTCGTTAGTTGCACTTCCTGAAAAACCTACAAATAACTCCAGTTTCTCCTCTCCTGCAATGACAAAACAAACAGAACAAACCTCTTCTTGAACAATCACCCCAGATTCACTTTCTTAAAAAAAGAGTTCTAACAAAGGGATTCCATTGCTTAAATGCCTTAATTCTTTTTCAATCACTTTCTGAATTAAGTACAAATCTCAGTCCAATATTCAGGATCCTCCAAAATTGGGTTTCAATTTATCTTACGGTTATATCTCCCACAAGTCCCTTACATTTCCTTACCTTGAGCTTCAACCTCACAGTTCCTCATATGTGATTTTTTATCACAAGTTGTTCCTTCCACATGGATTTGTTTTATCAGAGGACTGAACATAATCCGATTCAACTAATCAGGATTTAATTATTTTAATTAAATTATAAATCTTTCTAGTTACTTGGGCTATCCACCACCCACCCACCCATACACTATGAGTGCCTGAAGGCAGGTGAGCAAGTGAAAATTATCTTGGACGGAGAATGCAGAAATCCAGCCAATCAGCAGGCTACAATAACCAACACCAATAAAGCTAGCTATAAATTTAACAGAGGACAGTATTTCTCCCAAAGACTCGTAACTGTAAAGTGATAACAACCCCCTTTGAGTGAACACCACTTTTTTTCATTCATTGAGAAACGTTGTCCTCTACGACTAAAGACTACAAAAAACTTGCTTGAAATCATAGTAATGAAAATAAAACAACCCACATTTGTCTGGAGGGCTTAAGTTTCTTGGACACAGAGAAGCAGCCTTGATTTCCAGTCCAGGTGCAGAGCTTCAGATAAGAGATATCTGGACACAACATACCACATCTATCTTTACTTTGTGGTTCCCGAGGAAACAGGACTCTGGGTTCACTTCCCAGTCCAGACCTGGTGTTGACCCCTTCACACAGCCCTGCTTTGAGCTTACCAAAATTATTCTTTGCTTAAATTTTGCCTAAACTCCACTCTTCCCTGCAATTCCTATAATGACTCTTTTTCGTTTGTGAGATGTCCCATGGTTTCTCTGGTGTGGGAGTCTCCCTCATTGCAATGGGTCAAAAAGCCTGACTTTTTGGATTACAGATTTGTCCTTGGTGGCTTCGTGCTGACTGGGTGTTTTGTATCCCTGGCTCCTTAGTTTCCGCAAAGCAGGCATCCAAAATTGCTCACTCTAGTAGACTCTGAATTAGAGGGCTTGGGTTCTAGTTAAATTACCTAAATTGATTATATGGATTCCAGTCTCAGTTCTACCAATAACTAATTAGCAGGATCATTATTTATTTATTTATTTATTTATTTTAGAGGGGGGGGAGGAGAAAGAGAGGGAGAGAAACATCACTGTGTGGTTGCCTCTCATTCGTGCCCCCAACTGACGACATGTCATGTTCCCTGACTGGGTGTCGAACCAGTGACACTTGGCTTGCAGGCCTATGCTCAGTCCACTGAACCACAGCAGCCAGAACATTTGCAGAATCATTTTACATTAGTCAACGCATCCCATTGGCCTGTTTTTTTCTTCTGTAAAATGAGAGGCTGTTTCCTCCAGTACTAGGGCAAGGGCTTTGGCGTCAGGTAGACCCAGGTTGGAATCCCAGCTCTGCCACTTACTCGTCGTCGTCGTCGGCAGCCGTCCGTCTCGAGAGACGATGGCGTAGCTTCTTGAGAGTCTATCTGCACCGCCGAGAATGGCTGTGCAGTCCGATTCGGGAGTGACAATCCCTGCCGCACTTGGTACAGGTGAAGGCAGATGGCTGTTGTTGCTGCTGCTGACGCTGCTTCCGCCTCGATCTTTTCTGGACCGCCTCCTCGTTGCGCGCAGCCTCCGCGCGTGACGTACCTTGCCTGACCGCGAGCCTCCAGGCTAGGCGGTCATCTGCTTGAACTTCCCATGTGTTGAGATTGATGGAGCATTGTGTCATGTCCTTTTTGCAGATGTCTTTGAACCGCAGTTTTGGGCGCCCTGTCATCCTCTTGCCTTCTGCTAGCTCACCGTAGAGGAGGTCTTTGGGGATACGGCCTGCATCCATTCTTTTGACATGGCCGAGCCACCTGAGGCGTCTCTCACTAAGAACTGCATGCAAACTGCTCATATTGGCTCGCTTCAGCACCTCGGTGTTGGGGACCTTATCCTGCCAGGCGACATGCAGGACGCGTCGCAGGCACCTCATGTGGAAGCTGTTGAGTTTCCTTTCGTGCCTTGCGTAGGTGGTCCACGTCTCGCTGCCATAGAGGAGAGTGCTGAGTACGCAGGCTTGGTAGATGCGCAGTCTGGTTTTCTCAGTGAGGCTGGAATTGTTCCACGCTCGCCGGTTCAGTCTGGCCATAACTGTGGCTGCCCTGGCGATTCTCCGGTTGACCTCCAAGTCGACTGACAGAGAGCTCGAGATGGTGGACCCGAGGTAAGTGAAGTCGTTGACAACCTCCAGGGTGTACCCGTCGATGGTGATGCATGGGGGAGTCCCCGTGCCTTGAGCCATAACATTCGTCTTCGTCAGGCTGATGGCTAGTCCGAACTCCTTGCATGCGTGGGAAAGGCAAGTGACTAGCTGCTGGAGTCCCTCTTCGGAGTGTGATGTCAAAGCTGCGTCGTCGGCGAAGAGCATCTCACGGATGAGCACCTCTTTGACTTTGGTCTTGGCTCGTAGACGGGCCAGGTTGTAGAGCTTGCCATCGGATCTGGTGTGAATGAAGACACCCTCGCTGCAGTCCTTAAAGGCGTATTGGAGGAGCATGGAGAAGAAGATTCCGAACAGCGTAGGCGCGAGGACGCAGCCCTGCTTTACTCCGCTGCTGACTGGGAAGGCCTCAGAGGTTGCGCCGTTGTAGGACACCGTGCTGTGCATGTTGTCGTGAAAGGACAAGACCACAGCAAGCAGATGTGGTGGACAGCCAATCTGCCACTTACTAAGACCTGTGATTTTTGCTTTTCTGAGCCTCCATTTATATTTTAATAATTACAATGGATATAATATTAAATACTGCCATGTAGATTTTTCAGTGCAATGAGGATCAAGTTGGCTGTTACAAGCATCACTATATTTGATTACTCATTTCTACTCCTATTATGTGACCTAGGACAAGTTAACCCTCCTGTGCCGTTGTTTTCTTATAAATAAAAGTGGACAAATAATAGCATGTAACCCAGTGGGGTTATTGTGGGCATTAAATGAGATGAAAAAAGTAAAGGGCTTAAACAGCGTCTCACATATTATTAGAGGCTCAAAGTACGTGAGCTACTGTAATTAGTATTCTATTTCTGCTACTGCCTGGCTGGTTTGGCTCAGTGGATTGAGCGTCGGCCTGCGAGCTAAGTGTCGCTGGTTCGATCTTCCAGTCAGGGCACATCAGAGAAGGAAAACTCTGACTCCAAAAAACCTCCGCTGCCTTGCGGCATACCTCTTCAGGGGAAAGGCTAAGGGAGTAAACCCCGACAGAAAATCCGGAGCCGGAGTCCCTAAGGCGGTTTGACGTTGTAGTCAACACCGGCAACTCCTGCGGCGCACCTGAAGCCAAGCTGTATTGACTCCGTCTTTCCCTTGGACCCTTCAGCTGCGAAGAGAGGGGGGGGTCTGCTGCATGGGCAACAGCAGACCCTCCATATCACCCTGCCCAGGCTCTGTAGCTTCAGCTTCACTGGAGAGGACACTCCAGCGTCATCGCAAGATGTCGATTCAACACGGGAGGAGACAGATACCGTGTCACTCCCGAGTCGGACTGCACAGCCATTCTCGGCGGTGCAGATAGACTCTTAAGAAGCTACACCATCGTCTCTCGAGACGGACGGCTGCCGATATTTCTGCTACCGTACTAACTAGTCTGTGGTCAGAAGCTCAGGACAAACAATTTCATCCTAAGGACAAAACCAAAAAACGTACCGCAGGATCCGAACAGTGAAACGTAATGCAATACAGTATTTCTCTTTCAAAAGCAATTGACACGCCCTGTACTGGATTAGGATCCACCCAGTCCTCATTAAATATGGCAGCGAGCGGGGACGGCCTATTGCGGCTGCGCACGCGGAAACACCTCCCAGCGCCTAGATCTCAGCTGCAGTCTCGGCCTAGTCGCCTACAGGGCTGGCATCGCCCCCTCCCGGCTCCGCCGAGGTGCAGAGAGAGGGCCGACCAGGGCGCGCAAGCGCAAATGTCAGCTGTGTTTGGCGGATACTTGGCGAGGCGCCTGTCACATGAGCCGCGAGCCCGCTCGGCTCCCTCTCTTCCCGGCCGGGCTGTGAATGAAGCTCTGCCGACTACGTGGGGCGCTAGCTCAACTTGATGTTCTGAACGCCAGAGCCTACTGAGCGCTTGGCCCACCAGCGGCAGACACGGGCTCCACCGCTCCTGACCGCGGCGACAGGTAAAGACAGATGAGCTGTCCCTTCCCCAGCAGGTCCTTCACGGCCCGCTGGCCCCCGACCCACCCCCAGCGCACCCCGTGCGCGCAGCGACACTGGGAAGCGCTCCCCTGCTGCTTCGGCCCCCAGGAGATGGGGGTTCCCCATGCCCGTCCGCCGCCGCCTGGCACTCGAAGGAGTTAGATCGGCTAGTTCTAGCCAGTGCAGGGCGGCATCTTCCCGGGAGTCCAGCCCTAGTCTGCGAGCAAGGGTCCCTGCGCTGTCCCAGCAAAGTTTTCTTGCGGAGCGGCGCCAAGCCCGACCCGCTTTTGAACGGGGGAGGTTAGCTGCAGGCTTCCCCCTTTCCAGTACTGGAGCAGAGTGGCTTTGGCTGGTAAAGCTCTGTCAAGGCCCCGTTCTATCCTGCTCTAGTTTCACTGGTTGGTGTGGGTCTTAGAGAAGGAGTCCAAACTCTCGGAAAACTAGTTGCTCCAAGTTTTCCTTTTCCCACTTAACGCGGGTAGCCTGTTCTCTGTAGACTTTCCAGGCTTTCGCCTGAGCGCCTTCACCACGAAGGTCTTTCCCTTTACATCGATGCGCCTTTACCTTTATTCATTTCAGAGCAAATCACTTTCCTGGACTGCCAAGTGAAGCTGTATTTGTGCCCATGTGATAACGTCAGTGTAAGCTGCCTCGAATAAATGAGGGAAATCCAGAAGTGTGTAGCTTAAAAAGCCAGTAAGAATCTGCTTTATGTAAACTCCATACATTTATTAGCAATTACCTGGGCTAAACTTCAAAGATGTTAAATTTTGCCTGATCCCACCAGGCATTGATTACTACTATTTAACTGCAAAAGAAGGCAAACCCAAAGCTGTCCTAGGTTCCAGATAAGTCGCCAGAAAGCTTTTTTTCCCCCTGGCTAATTCATCCTAGGACTTTGTAAACCTTTCCTTATCCAAAGGATTGTCTTTTCTCTGTTGGTGTTTTTGGGACTAGTGTACACATTCACACTTTGTCCTTAAAAAAATTCATTAAAGAAGGCCAAAACGATGACCGTCAAGTTTGTATTAGTCTTCAGTACTGTGCTGGTGCTTTCATTTCAGGGTGGAGGTGTTGCTTGTATAAAAGTTATGGAAATAGCAATGTACTTTGATGTTCACCAGGTCAAAAAAGTGAGAACTTTTTCTTTAAAAGTGCAGGTTGGTTCATATGCTAAAGAAGGAAGACCAATTTATTAAGAACTTGTTCAAATGAACAAGCAAAGTGTTTAATATATTAAATCTTGAAATCAAAGCAGTCAGACCTTTCATTTTTTTCTCCCGTTCCTAGCACCTTTTATATCCTTGCTAATAGTATTGTCCTAAGACTGAACTTGATGTTTTAAAAATAGGAATGAGCTGAATTAATCTGGCTTTACTTAAATTAGTATTTTATTTTTTCCTCTGGGTCTCCCCCCTCCCCCATTATAAAAGCAACAAATGCTCTCTATACATTGGCCAAGTGTGGGAAAATATAATGAAGTGGTGAGGAAGAACCAGCCAGAGTACATCACTCTTTTTATTATGTTTCCTTTCTTTTCCTACACAAGATCTATTTTAAACTTTTAAGTAGTCACACAATTTGCTGTCCCTTCTACAGTTTTTTAAAATGTAAAGTTGGAGGTTTGGGGAAGGCATTGGATATTATGCTGCTCTTCATGGAGCATCAAGATAGGAAAGATGCTTAACAATTACCTCATCCAGCCACCCATCATTTGAGATTCCAAAACCCGTTTGTTGAAGATCCAGTGATTTACACAGAATGGGACAGCACTCAGTGACAATATGAACTGACTAGATCTCCCCGTTTTATCCTTCAGTGATCTCTTGCTGCTTAGGGGGGACCTTGACATTACCTGTTTCTGTATATCTTTGAAAGAGAGGTCCATGAAGGGACAGGAAGTAATTTTCAAGGATTTGAATTTTTTTTCATTTAGATATCCATTTTTCTTTTTACATTTTCAGGTTTGGGGCTTGATATCTGGCAGAGAGTAAGACCACACTGCTGCTGTTCCATCTACATCCCATTCAAGCCTCCCAACAAAACTGGGGGCTCCAGGAAACTCTGAGCCTGTGACCCCAACGTGGGATTGGATAGGATCAACATGGCCATGTGGCAGGGTAAGAAATTAGCACTCATTCCTCTAACTGGTTTTTCCTCCTTCTCCATCCTCCATCCTCCATCCGTACCCCCCTCCCAGCTAGTGGCAGCCAGCCAGCTGTTTCTTTAATTTAACCCCTTGTCTTCACAAGGACAAAGCATATTAGTTTAAAAGAAGTTGCTGCTAGCTAGAAGTTCAAATTGTTTTAAAGTGGGGGTGGAGGAGTGATGTGGGAAGTAGAAGGAAAATGTCTTGCCAGAAGCATTTAAAAAAAACTCTCTTTGTTTGAACATGTACTTGTGGGGGGATCTATGTTAGGGAAATGGGGTATTTTTTCATCTTTGTGGTTTTCATGTATTTCTGGCAATTTTCTATCATAAGGTTCTCAAAGGTGGGGGAGACAGATGTCAACACCTCTCTGGCTTCCTCTTCTCAGTAAAGGCTTTAAAGCATATTTAATGTTACAATGTTTATGGCTGGTGATAGAAGGAAAATGCCTGTTTTAATCTTCTGAACTACCCAAGAGCAAAGCTCAGTGATATCTCGCCTGATGGATTACATCTCTTGTGAACCTGTGAATTGCTACCAGCATAAAGTTATGTTTTATTTTTGGTGGGTTTGAGGATTTGGGCCTTTGGGAGACTGTTGGAATCTCCAGGGGTGTGTGGAATTTTTATGTTTATCAAGAAGAGTATAGGTTTAAAAAATGATAGACAAATTCTACCCAAATTGTATATGGCCCCCAAAAGGTTAAAGATGGGAAGAATGAAGAGCTTGGATGTCTATAAATATACAACATATAGGTTTGTTGGTGGTCTAACGTAGCTTTTAAAGCTGCCTCCTGTTGGTTATGGCTTTAAGTATGTAGTTACACAAATGTAACAACTATTTTTGATGTAAGAGGATTGCCAAGTTAAAGACATTTGTTGAAATGGAATTTGGCCTGTATGCCTGCTTTGATTTACACAATGGGCATTTATTGGGAGCAGTTTGAATATTCTTGTTTAAATCCCGAGATATTCTTTCATTCAACAAACAGAATACAGAGGTGAATAAGACTTGGAATCCTAGACAGTTCCTTGTCTTATGGGAAAGAGACAAATAAACGAAAATTGTGTCAGGCTGAATAAGTGTTACAATAGGGAGAGGTGCAAAATGCGATAGACACCCAGAAGAAAGCATAATGAACTGAGTTTTGAGCTGGTCTAGAAAAACAACAACAACAACAACAACCAAAGAAAAAGAAAAAAAAACAAGTGGGAGTTTTCCAGATGGACAAATGAGAGAATTGAATTCTTGGCAGACAGGGAAGCACTGTTTGGGAACTTCCAAGTTGCTCTGTTTGCCTCGTGTGAGATGTGTGGGGCCTGACCTCAGATGAAGCTGGGAAGGTAGTCGGGGGCCAGATAAAAAAGAGCCTTGTATGTTCTAGGGAGGATTTTACACTTTATCCTGAAGACAAAGATTCTAAACAGGGAAGTCACATAATCAGATTTTGTTTTAGAAAGATGACTTTGGCAGCAGTGCTGAAGTGGGGTTGGGGCTGGAAAGAATGACAGCTAAGAGCCATTTGGGAAGTTTCTGGTATAGTGGTTTAGGGTAGAGATGGTAAAAGTCTGAGCAGAGGCAGGGTGGCAACAAAGAGGGAAAGAATGGAATGAATTCTAGAAATGTTCTGTGACTGGATATGGGAGGAAGTGAGCCTTGGTTGACACCAGTTTGGGTGCCTGGGGCCATTGGTGCTATTCGCTCAATAGGGAATGCAGGAGGTGATGAACAGGGTATGGGGGTGGTGGGAAGTTACTGTCCCTGGTTTCTGGGGATGGTGGGAAGGTACTGTCCCTCGTTTAGTTTGGCCTATTTTGTATGAGACACCTGTGGGCTGTCAGGTCACTATTTAAAAGCCAATTCTGAAAATATGGAACTGGAGTTTGTGCAAGTGGGAATCTGTAGTTTTGTTCCAAATGATGAATAAAGAGTTTGTGTGTTTTCTCTGTGTTTAATGCAAATGTCATTAACAGTTAATTATTTATTTTATAATACAGACATTTTAATGGATAACAATTTTCAATAAAAGCTAATTATTTTCTTTCTTAAAGATTTATTTATTTATTTTTAGAGAGAGAGGAAGGGAGGGAGATAAGGAGAGAAACATCAGTGTGTGGTTGTCTCTCACATGTTCTTAATAAATAATATATTTTGCTATCTCAGACCCTGAAATCTGACCTGTTTAAAATTACATTGGAGTCAAACCTGATTTTTCTAGCATTAGTAAAGAGGGGAGCATTACACATAAGTAACTGCACCTCATTTTTTCCTGCAGCCTCTGAAGTGGCAAGCATAGTTTGGATGGCAATTTGGTATAATAGTTAGAAGTATGGATCTGGGTTCAACTCAGTTGCTTCCATCACTTGGTAGTTGTGAGACCTTGGACAAGACCCTTAACCACTCTGTGTCTCAGTTTTCTCCTGTGAAAAATGGGGATTATAATAGAATGTACTTTATAGAGTTGTTGTGAAGACTAAGTTAATATATGCAAAGGAGTTGGAACATAATAAGTGTCCTGTAAGTGTGTGTGACATTATTAGTTGTGAGATGTCTAGAATATTGTGTATCATGTAATAAGTGCATAGTAAAATGTAACAATAGCTGTTTTTGTTCCTACTACTATACTTCTACGACTACTATTATTATCACTATTGTTTTGTTATAGCCTGGGGTAGGATAGGCACCCTGGTCTCTGCAAGGGATGTCATGTTGTCCTTAGAAGCCCTGCCTTGTGGTAGTCTCTTTGGGTCTTTAGGTAGCAGTTTAGAGCTGAAGAGATCCTTGGAAAACATCTAACCCAACCCCTAGAGGTTAAGTGACATGCCCATGGTCAAGTAGGTTAGCAGTAGTGACAGGACTCAAACTCAGGTCTCCTGATTCCCTATTCCAAATTTCTTTCTGTGGGCTCATAGAACAGGTTAAGTATGGGCCTTCCAGCTCAAGGACATTCTGAGTCAATCTCTGGAGCTACTTGAGGAGCTCTTAAGGGCTAGAAGAAGCCATGTTTCCTTATTTCTCAGTTCATTGCTGTCCAGTTTCTCCATGTAGAACTGGATCAGAATTCCCATACCTGTTAAACACGACCAACATTATTATTTTGACTTTGCTTGAAGGAACCCTCTAATACATTTCCTGGCCACTTTAAACAGAGTGTATTGGGCATAATTTAATATTTTTGATAACTCAGGATCATTATTAATAACATCAGTTTTATTGGCCTAATAGTCAAGAAAATGTTAAAGAGAAGAATAGTTTGTGATGGGATGAAGTTGGAGATTTGTTTTGTCACTGTTATTCATTTATTCAGTTAACATTGTTGAAGTACCAGTTGTGTATCAGGCACTATGCTGGGCCTTAGAGATATAATTGTCAGTAAAAACAGGTATGGTCTCTGCTCTCCTAGAGCTTACCAAATAAGATAGAGGTAGCATTTCAAGTTCATGAAGTGATTTAGTACTTAACAATAATTTAGAAAAATTATACCAATGTAAATTTAGAAGGGATAAAATAGTTTCTTAACAAAGGAGGGGAGGCCTCAGAATTGCCTGTGGTGCTTTTAACACTATTTCTGCTCAACTCTTATCCCCCAACTTGTGATTCAGTCTTACTACTGGAGCATTTAAAGAAGCTCTGTAAGCAATTATGATGTGTAATCCTGTTTGGGAACTGCTGCATTAAAGAATCTGAAGTTTTTTTTAAAAGAGAGAAATGATAAGGGAATCAAAAAATATAGAACACTATATAATCTTGGAGTAAGGAATATACTTATATGCATAGTATAAAGGAAATATTAATATAATCAACTGTATGAAAAATTTAAATTTCTGCAGAAAACCATAAATAAAGTTAATGAGAAAACTAGAAACAGTACCAACAAGTCATTATTCTTAATACATAAAAACTTACAGAGCAGTAAGAAAAATACAAGTATTTTACTAGAAAAATGTGCAAAGGATAGAAATAAAAAATATATGAAGAAGAAATTGAAATTTCCAGAAAAAGTGGAACACTGTTCTTAGTAGTAAAGAAAGGAGAATTAAAATGGCATATCATTTTCTCCAATAAAATATGCAAAGATTAAAAAGGAATGAATGGCAGCTGGCTGCTGGAGGTCCAAGATGGCAGAGGATTAAATGGAAGCTACACTAACCTCATCCCAGGACCAATCTGGAACTACAAGTAAATTATAGAAAAATCATCTGAATAACCAAGTGAACACTAGCTGGAGAGAAGCCTTATAACCAAGGACAGACAAAAGAAACCACTTCACCACAACAACACTACTAGGGAGTGCAGAGGAGGTGTGAGAGGGCTGTCTGGGCTCCTGTGGGCAGCAGCTGAAGTTCTAGAGGGATATTTCAGCAACTGGGGGGTCTTCCCTGAGAAGTATGGGGTCTAAACCCCAAGCTGGGCTCCCCAGTCTACAGCACCAGAGCCAGGGAGGAACCCAAATAACATCCAGCTGTGAAAAGCAGCAGAGTTACTGTCTTCCATGGAGAGATGGCTGGAGATTCAGATAGCCTCTCAAAAGGCCAACACACAAAATTCCATTTGCAGCCACTTATTCTGGGCTCCAGAAGAGGTGGGGCAGAGTGGACTAGAGATGCTTGTGAAGAGTCTGGGGTTGGTGGCTCTGGGGAGATTACTGAAGGAGTAGCTGCCAGGATCCCTGTGCTGAGTCATTCCCCATACTGCAGAGGCCATCTTTCTCAGGCAGAGCACTATTCTCTGAGTGGCGTCAGCCTGAGAAGTTATAGCCTAGCCTGCAGGAATAACTTTGCCCCATCCTGTAGAGCTAAAGGCGGGATGCTGAGTACAGGTGAAGCTATATCACTGATTTGTTTAACAACTAATGCAGATCTCTGGGAGCTCCATGAGTCTTCAGGTGACCCTCCCCTGGGTTTGGTGCTGATAAAAGCCAGTCTTGGTACACAGCCTGTTCTTTCTGTACACAAACAAGACCATCAGAGAGAGCCACACACAGTGGATTGCTTAATGCTCCAAATAGGTTGACCAGGGCCAGTTACAAACAGCGTCTGACAAGGGTCTACACCAGAGTCTTTGCAGACCTACCTAATACATAGAAACAAATAAAAAGAAGCAGCCAAAATGGGAATGCAAAGAAACAGATCCCAAATGAAAGAACAAGAGAATTCTCCAGAAGAAGAGCTAGATGACATGGAGGCAAGCAATTTATCACATAGAAAGTTTTAGAGTAATGGTTATAAGGATACTCAACAGCATGAAAAAAGACCCGGAGCCCTGGCTGGTGTGGCTCAGTGTATGGAGTGCCAGCCTGTGAACCAAAATGTCGCTGGTTCAATTTCCCAATCAGAGCACATGCCTGGGTTGTGGGCCAGGTCCCTGGTTGGGGGCCTGTAAGAGGCAACCCATCTATGTTTCTCTTGTACATTGATGTTTCTCTAACTCTCTCCCTTTCAGTCTCTCTAAAAATAAATAAATAACATCTTTTAAAAAACAAGAAAGAGAAAAGACCTAGAAATCATAAAAAAAGGGCCAGTCAGAATAAAGGATGCAATATCTAAAATAAATAATACATTGGAAGGAATAAACGGTAGGTTAGCTGAAGTGGAGGACTGAATCAGTGATTTGGAAGAAAAGATAGAAAAAAATACTCAGGCAGAGCAACAAAAAGAAGAAAGAATTTTTTAAAATGAGGAGAGCTTGAGAAACATTTTGGACAACATGAAATATAACACCATCTGCATCATGGGAATAACAGAAGGAGAAGACAGGAAGCAAGGGATCGAGAACCTATTTGAAGAAATAATGACCAAAAACTTCCTTAATTTGCTGAAGGAAAAAATACACACAAGTCCAGGAACTTCAGAGAGTCCCAAAGAAGTTGGACCCAAAGAGGCCTGCACTAAGACATATAAATTAGTAAAATGACAAGGCGTAAAGACAAGGAGAGATTCCTAAAAGTCATAAGAGAAAAGCAGGTAGTTACATACAATAGAGCACCAGTTAGACTGTTGTCTGATTTCTCAACAGAAATATTTCAAGCCAGAAGGGAATGGCATGAAATATTCAAGGTGATGAAAAGCAAGGACCCACAACCAAGGTTACTTTACTGTGCAAGGCTATCATTTAAAATCAAATGAGAAATAAGGAGCCTCCCAGATAAGAAGAAGCTAAAGGAGTTTGTTAACACCAAACCAGTACTGCAACAAATGACTTAAAAAGAAGAAAAAGAGAAAGAAAAAAACAGAGGAAAACACTCTTAACAATAAAATGGCACTATATACATATCTGTCAATAATCAACTGAAATGTAAATGGCTTAAATGCTCCAACCAAAAGACATAGGATAGCTGAATGGATAAGAAAACGAGGCTCATATATATATGTTGCCTCCAAGAGACACATCTCAGATCAAAAGATATACACAGACTAAAAGTAAAGGGGCGGAAAAACATATTTTATGCACATGGGAAGGGAAAAAAAGCTGAGATACCTGTATTTATATCTGGCAAAACAGACTTGAAACCAAGGCTATTGTAAGAGACAAAGAAGGACGCTACATAATGATAAAGGGAACAATCGAACAAGAGGATATAACCCTAGTTAACATTTATACATCTAACATAGGATCACCTAAGTATGTGAAGCAAATCTTGATGGACATAAAGGGAGAGATCAACAGAACTATAGTCATAATCAGGGATCTTAACACCCAATGGACTTCAATGGATAGATCTTCCAGACAGAAAATCAACAAGGAGGCAGCGACCTTAAATGACACACTAGATCAAATGGATTTAACTGATATCTTCAGAGCATTTCACCTCAAAGCATATACATATACATACCTTTCAAGTGTACATGTAACGTTTTCTAGGACAGACCACATGTTAGGACACAAAAAAAGTCTCAGTAAGTTTAAGAAGCTTGAAATCATATCAGACATCTTCCCTGACCACAATGCTGTGAAACTAGAAATCAGTCACAAGGAGAACACTGAAAAGTACACAAAGACATGGAAGCAAATAACACGTTATTAAACAATGAATGGGTCAACAACGAAATCGAGGAAGAAATCAAAAGATGCCTTGAAACAAATGGAAATGAAGACACAACAATCTGAAATCTGTGGGACCCTGGGAAAGCAATCCTAAAAAGGAAATTCTTAGCACTACAGTTCTATCTAAAAAACAAAACAACAAAACAAAACAAAAAACAAAGAAAAACCTCAAATAAGCAATCTAACTTTAAACTTAAGGAACTGGAATAAAACCCAAAGTGAGTAGAAGGAGGGAAATAATAATGATCAGAGCAGAAATAAATGAAATAAAATCTTTTTAAAAAAAGTATATTTTATTGATTATGTTGTTACAGTATTGCAATTGTTTTTTCCCTTTGCTCCCCTCTGCCCAGTGCCCTCCTTCTCTCCAGCAATCTCACCCCCCTTAGTTCATGTCCATGGGTTGTTCATATAAGTTCTTTGGCTTCACCCTTTCCTATATTATTTATAACTTACCTATGTCTATTTTGTACCAACCAATTATGCTTCCTAATCCCTGTACCATTTCCCCATTTCTCCCCCTTCACCCTCCCAGCTGATAATCCTCCAAATGATCCCCGTACCTATGATTCTGTTCCTATTCTGGTTTGCTTAGTTGGATTTTGTTTTTATTTTTTAGATTCAGTTGTCGATAGCTGTGAGTTTATTTTCATTTTAATATTCATAGTTTTGATCTTTTTTTTCTTCAGTAAGTCTCTTTGACATTTCATATAATAATAGTTTGCTGATGATGAGTTCCTTAAGCTTTACCTTGTCTGGGAAGCACTTTATCTGTCCTTCCATTCTAAATGATAGCTTTGCTGGATAGAGTAATCTTGGTTTTTAAGTCCTTGCTTTTCATCACCTTGAATACTTCTTGCCAGTCCCTTCTTGCGTGCAAACTTTCTTTTGAGAAGTCAGCTAATAGTCTTATAGGCACCTCTTTGTAGGTAACTCTTTTTTCTTTTCTCTTGCTGCTTTTAAGATTCTCTCTTTATCTTTAACCTTTCACATTTTAATTATGATGTGTCTTGGTGTGGTCATTTTTGGGTCTAGCTTGTTTGGAACTCTCTGTGCTTTCTGAACATGTATGACTATTTCCTTCACCAAATTTCGGGAGTTTTCCTTCATTATTTTCTCACATTTCCATTTCTTGCTCTTCCTCTTCTCCTTCTGGCACCCCTATGGTTTGGATGTTTGCACATTTAAAGTCGTCCGAGAGGTTCCTAAGCCTCTCCCCATTTTTTTCAATTCCTGTTTCCTCATTCTGTACTGGTTGACTGTTTTTCCTTCCTTATGTTCCACATCATTGATTTGAATCCTGGTTTCCTTCCCTTCACCACTAGTTTTGTGTGGATTTTCTTTTGTTTCATTCAGCATAGCTTTTACTTCCTCCCTTATGTGTTTTGCCATACTTAAAGATATCTGTCAAGTCTGTGAGCATCCTTATCACCAGTGTTTTGAACTCTGCATCTGTTAGGTTGGCTATCTCCTCATCTGTTAAGTTGGCTATCTCCTCGTTGCTTAGTTCTCCCACTGGAACCTTGATCTGTTCCCTCTTTTGGGCCACACTTCTATGTCTCCTCAACTTGACAGGCTCCTGTGTTTGTTTGCCTCTGTGTGTTAGGTAGAGCTGTCACACCTGTTACATTGTAAGGGGTGAAGCCTTAGGAATTCATCAGTACAGGGCGACCCATTTCACCAGATGTGGTGCTATATGTGGGGGAGGGGTCTGAGAGGGAACAATGACGCTTGCTCAGCACTTGCCCCTTTTCTAGGCACTTCTCCCACTTCTGTATGGGACTGGCACCTCTCTAGCTGTTGCCCTGGCCGTTGCTCCCAGAGCGAGCGGGTCTGTGGACATTCTAGGACCATGAGGGCCCTTTAAACAAGTGGACTCTGCTGAGAGACTGGCTGTTTCTTCCTCTGCCCTAACCCCCACTGGTTTGGAGTCAGAAGCAGTGTGGCTTTATTTTCCCCAGTGCTGGGACTATGAGATGTCTGGTCTGATGCTGGGAGTGCTCCCCAGGTGTCCCTCCCAACTTTTTAAAATGTGTGACTGTGCTTTCTGCTGGCCTTCCACTGCTGCTGCTCCCACCACACTGTGTCCTCTCCACCCTGGCTCCGCCCCTCCTACCTGTCTGGATGAGTATTTCTTTGTATCTTCGTTTGTTGGACTTCCATGCAACTTGATTTTCTGGAACTTCTGGTTGTCTCTAGTTTTGAGGTAGTTGTCTTCCTTCTTAGTTGTGGAGGGAGACGCAGCATGTCTGTTTAGGCTGCCATCTTGGCCAGAAGTATGAAATAAAGTCTTAAAAAATGATACAAAAGATCAATGAATTCAAGAATGGTTCTTTGAAAAATTAAACAAGATTGACAAACCTTTAACCAGACTCATCAAGAAAAAAAGAGAGATGACCCAAATAAATAAAATCAGAAATGAAAAGGTAGAAATAATAACTGATAACAAAGAAACACAAAGATTGCAAGAAAATATTATGAACAGCTATATGCCAACAAACTGAACAACCTAGATGAAATGGATAAATTCTTAGAAACATATGATCTTCCAAAACTAAATCAGGAAGAATGAGAAAATCTGAATAGATAAATTACACCTAGTGAAATTGAAGCAGTAATCAAAAATCTCCCAACAAACAAAAGCCCTGGACTGGACAGCTTAAACAAGAGAATTTTACCAAACATTTTGAGATGAAATGACCCTTCTCCTTCTCAAAATATTTCATAAAATTGAAGAGAAGGGAAGGCTCCTGAACTTATTTTACAAGGCTAGCATTATCCTAATTCCAAAACCAGATAAAGACCCTGCAAAGAAAGTAAGGTATAGGCCAGTATCCTCGATGAACATAGATGCTAAAATCCTCAACAAGATAGTAGCAAACTAAATACAGAAGTGCATCAAAAAGATTATACACCATGATCAAGTGGGATTTCTTCCAGGAATGCAAGGTTGGTGCAACAGTCACCAATCAATAAATGTGATTCACTACATAAACAAGATGAAGGATAAAAACCACATGATCATATCAATAGATGTAGAACAAACATTTGATAAAGTCCAGCACTCATTTATTATAAAAATCCTCAGCAAAGTGGGATTAGAGAGGACATACCTAAACATAATAAAGGCCATATACAACAAACCCACTGCCAACGTAATACTCAATGTGCCAAAACTAAACACATTCATTTTAAGATTGGGAACATGACAGGTATGTCTGCTTTCACCTGTTTTATTCAAGATAGTACTGGAAGTCCTAGTCACAGCAATCAGACAAGAAGAAGAAAAGGCATCCAGATTGGAAAGGAAGAAGTAAAACTGTCATTATTTGCAGATGTCATGATACTGTACAAAGATAACCCCAAATATTCCACCAAAAAACTACTAGAACTGATAAATGAATTCAGCAAATAACAAGATATAAAATTAGTGTCCAGAAATCAGTTGTATTTTTATATGCCAATAACTAACAGAAAGAGGAATTAAGAAAATGATCCCGTTCATAATTGCCATAAAAATATACCTAGGAATAAACTTCACTAAAGATGTAAAAGACCTGTACTCAGAAAATTATAAGACACTGAAGAAAGAAATTGAAGAAGATACAAATGAGTGGAACACATACTGTGTTCATAGATAGGAAGAAATAATTAACATCATTAAAATGTCCAGCTCTGGCTGGTGTGGCTCAGTGGTTTGAGTGCTGGCCTGCAAACCAAAGGGTGGCCAGCTTGATTCCCAGGGCATATGCCAGGTCCCTGGTTGGGAGAGCTCAAGAGGCAACCATGCATTGATATTTCTCTCCATCTCTTTCTCCTTCTCTTCTCCTCTCTCTAAAAATAAATAAAATCTTTTAAAAAATGCCCATACTACCCAAAGCAATCTATAGTCAATGCAATTCCCATCAAGATTCCAATGACGTATTTCACAGAACTAGAACAAATATTTCAAATATTTATATGGAACCACAAAAGGCCCTGCATAGCAACAGTGATCCTGAGAAAGAAGAACAAAGTAGGAGGACTCACACTATCTAATATCAAATTATACTATAAGGCCACAGTAATCTAAATAGCATAGTACGTGCATACAAACAGATACATAGATCAATGGAACAGAATAGAGAGCTCAGAAATAAAACCACACCTTTATAGTCAATTAATATTTGACATGCAATAGACTAAAGATAGTTTATTCAATAAATGGTGTTGGGAAAACTGGACAGATACGTGCAAAAAAATGAAACTAGACCACCTTCTTACACCACACAAGACTAAATTGAAAATGGGTCAAAGACTTAAATGTTAGGCCCAAAACCATAAAAATCCTAGAAGTAAACATAGGCAGCAAAATCTTGGACATTGCTCATAGCAATATTTTATTGGGTGTATATCCCCAGGTAAGGGAAACAAAAGAAAGAATTAAACAAATGAGACTACATCAAACTAAAAAAGTTTGCGCAGCTGAGGGAAATCATCAACAAAATAAAAAGACAACCCACAGAATGGGAGAACATACTCATCAATATATCTGATAAGGGGTTAATATCCAAAATTTATAAAGAACATACAAAACTCAACACCAAAAAAACCCCCAAACAACCCAATTAAAAAATGGGTAAAGGACCTGAATAGACACTTATCCAAAAAGGACATACAAATGGCCTATAGACACATGAAAAGATGCTCAACATCACTAATCATCAGAGAAATACAAATTAAAACCACAATGAGATATCATCTCACACCTGTCAGATTGGCTGTCATCAATAAGTCAACAAACATGTATTGGTGAGGATGTAGAGAAAGGAGAATCCTTTTGCACTCTTGGTGGGAATGCAGATTGGTGCAGCCACTGTGGAAAGCAGTATGGAGATACCTCAAAAAATTAAAAAATGGGATCTGCCTTTTGACCCAGCAATCCCAGTTCTGGGAATATATCCGAAGGAACCCAAAACACTGGTTTGAAAGAACATATGCACCCCTATGTTCATTGCAGTGTTATTCACAATCACCAAGAAATTTAGGAATCAGCCTAAATGTTCATTAGTAGATGATTGTATAAAACAACTAGGGGACATTTACACAATGGAATATTACTTGGCCATAAAAAAAAGAAAATTTTACCCTTTGTGATAGTATGGATGGACTTAGAGAACATTATGGTAAGCAAAATAAGCCAGTCAGAGAAAAACAAATACCATATGATTTCACTCATATGTGAAATCTAATGAACAAATGAACCAACAATTAAAATGGGGACAGACTCATAGATGGAGAGCAGGATGACAGCTGTAGGGGGGAAGGTTAAGGGGTAGGGGAATTGAGAAAAAATAAAGAGGACTCATGGGCATGGACAACAGTGTGGTGATTGCAGGGGAGAGGGGGTTTAGGGGGAAAATGGTAATGGAAAAAATATAATAAAAATTAAAAAATAAAGGTCCCTTTCAAATATGAGACAAAAATGCTGCAAATAAATTTTTTTTCCTCACAATAATAAATAAATAAATAAATACACACAAATGAGTGAAAGAACTATTCATTAAACCAAATCAAGAGGACACACAGCTGGACATTCCTTTTACTTCTTGTATCTCAGGCAAAAGCCTCTTTGGGGGGAGGAGGATGGTCTTAAATGATTTTGAAGCATTTGAGAATTTAATCAAAATGTTATTGTGTACATATCAGGGAACATAATCTCCATTTCAAATGAGGGGGGGAGCGAAAAAATGGAATTCATTGTTGAAGAGTTGTTTATTTATTTTTACATGTTTAAACTTCAGCCACCTTCAAAGTAGTCTCCATGTAATGCAACACACCTATCAAGAAGTTTTTTTTCTGCTGCTTAAAACAGTTTTTGAATACAGTAGTCCCTCGCTATATCGCAGTTCACTTATCGCAGCCTCACTGTATTGTGGGATTTTTAAAAATATTATATTTAATTATTTATCGTGAATTTTTCGCTATGTTTGTGGGATTTTGCGGTACTGTATACATATGTTGCTAAAGTTACGTAGGTTTAAGAGTGTAGAATAAATGTAAGGTTCCTACTTCACGGGGGTTCTGTAACATAATACCTGCGATAAGTAAGGGAATACTGTACCTCAATTTTGATGCCTTTTAGTGCATCTGCCATTTTTTGTTTCACCTTTCCACATCAGCCAAACATTTCCCTCTGAAGATTTTTTTCATCCAGGAAAAACAAACAAACAAAAGTCTCTTGGGGTGAGATTGGGTGAGTAGGGAGGGTGGGGCACAGGAGTCATGCCATTTTTGTTCAAAAACTGCTGAACACTTACTTAGTGCAGTGAGGGCAGATGTGCTTGTAAATCATCCATTATGAAATGGGCAAATGTGTTGAAAGAGTCTTAAAAAAAATTCACTGAAGCCAAACGCAGCCTCTCATAACTACACCAGCTGGTGCACTGATCCAGATGGGTTCCTAGAACACTCACCCAGCAGGGGAAGTTTATACTACAAGGGGCCCACCTCCAGAAGATAATTCTGTTTTGTTTTTTTTTTTGGGGGGGGGGTCTCCTCTTGAAAGACCATACCTGCAGTCCTCAGATCCTTAAGCAAAAATCTCAAGAAATTGTAGCCTTACAATTTTTAAACAAGAGCAACAACTATTTATTCATACACTGAGACAATTAATTGTTTAATTGTGGCCTAGAATACAATTACTGTGCTATTTAGGTATTAAAATACCCACAGATCAAAACTAATGACATAATTAAAGTTGCTTCATCAAAAAAACAAAACAAAGCAAAAAACAAAACAAAGCAAAAAACAAACCAACCCTTAAAACAACAATTTTTACCTAACTTGATCTCACTTTGTTAGCATGAAGTTTAAACAAAGCCACAGCTTTTCTCCTAAGTCCTCTGGCCACTATGATTCCCTGGTAGCTTACAGAGGTTCTTGATTCACTCAGACTCTGTCTCCTGTGCTTCACACCTGATCTCTCTCCTCAATCATTTTTATTTCTTAGTATAATAGTATCAAGAAAAGTATCGAGTATGGGTGTTATTTAAAGTTCATTATTTAAAGGTATTGTAGCTTGCTGTAAACAAGTAGTATAGAAAGGTATCAGGTGGAAATGAAAAACCCCTAGTCCTGCCAACCCTAATTTCGAAGGTAACAATGATAACTGTTTCTTGTGCATCATTCCGGAAAATGTCTATGTATACGTGAGTGCACACATATACAAACTCATATCTATCTGTCCTCTACCTCTCTCGTTCTTTCTGTTGTACAGATGGCATCATACAACACCACTAAACACCTTTTTTGTGCAGTTCCTTTTTAGACTGGGACAAAAGGGGTACACATTTTACATTTTGATAAGGAATTCCAAACTACCCTCCAAATGGGCTTCAGCAATTTATGTTGTCACCAACACTGCACAGAGGTGAGCTTTTAAAGAAATTGCCTGAAGTTCCTGCAGTTCAAATAGGGAACGAGATATTTAACATAAAAATAGCAGCTTACTGAGGATTGTTACATCTTTTATTTTAACAGTCTAGAAAACCAAGTGCCACAGTTAGTGGCAGCCACACCTTGCTGTGATTAGCCGTGCCCCAATCCAAATGCAAATCCAGAAGGTGCTATTCCTTAGAATTAATCCAGCTCTTTTATTTTATTTATTTTTATTTTTTAAATATGCTTTATTGATTATGCTGTTACAGTTGTCCCAATTTCTTTTCCCTTTGTTCCCCTCCACCCAGTGACCCCCCTCCCTCCAGTTGGCCCCCCTCCTTAGTTCATGCCCAATGGTTGTGCATATAGTTCTTCTCAACATCGTCCTGTATACTCCACTCCCTTGTACTATGCTTCTTAATTCCTGTACCGTCTCCCTCCCTTTACTCCCTTCCCCCTCCCTGCTGACCTCCCCCGTAATTTTCCCCATACCTATAATTCCTTCCCCACTTTCGTTGCCTACTTAGTTTGCCATTGTTTCAATTCCCTAGCTTCTGTTGTTGGTTGTTGTGCTACAGTTTTCATTTTAATGTTTATAGTTTTGATCCTCTTTCTCCTAAACCGGTGCCTTTAACATTTCATGTAACAGTAGTTCGGATCTGATGAACTCCTTCAGTTTTACTTTGTCCTGGAAGCACTTTCTCTGCCCTTCTATTCTGAATGATAGCTTCGCTGGATAGAGTAATAGTGGCTGTAGGTTCTTGCTTTTCATCACCCTGCATATTTCTTGCCAGTCCCTTCTTGCCTGCAGAGTTTCCTTTGAGAAATCAGCTGACAGCCTTATCGGGACTCCTTTGTACATAATTCTCTTCTCTCTTGCTGCTTTTAAGATTCTCTCTTTATCCTTAATTTTTGACATTTTGATTATAATGTGTTTTGGTGTGGTTTTCCCTGTGTCCAGTTTCTTTGGAACTCTCTGTGCTTTCTGGACCTGTAAGTCTACCTCCTTCCCCAAATTAGGGAAGTTCTGCTTCATTATTTTTTCACATAATTTTTCAATTTCTAGTTCTTATTCACCTTCTGGCAACCCTATGATTCGGATGTTGACCCGCTTATAGCTGTCCCATAGGATTCTGAGCTCCTCATTTTCTTCACTTTTTGTTTCCTCTTTCTGCACTGGTTGACTGTTCCTTCCTTATGTTCCAATTTGTTGATTTGATCCCTGGTTTTCTTTCCCTCACCACTAGTTTCATATGTGTTTTTGTTCATTTCAGCAAGACTAGCCTTCATTCATTCCCCATCTTGTTTAAAATCTGCTGTTAGGTCTGTAAGCATTTTTATAACCAAAGCTCTGAACTGTGCCTCAGAAAGATTTCCTATCTGCTGCTTCATCAGACTAATCTATTCCTATTTGCTGTCTGGTCAGCTGCGTCACCGGGATCTCTATCATGATCTGTGCCATCCTGACAGTTTTGTGTTTACCTTTGCCTCCTGGTCAGGGGCTGTCACACCTCCTAGGTTATAGGGGGCGGAGCCTCGTGCACCCATCACACTGGGCGACCCATCTCACCACTCTGTGTCATTTTCTGTGGGTGGGGGGGTCCAAGATGGATTCCTGCTGTTCACTCTCCGCTGAGAGACCAGGAGCCTCCTCCTCCGTCTCCACCCCCTCTGGGCCTCACAGTCCAAGGCAATGAGGGTCTGCCTTTCCCGGCATTGGAATCGTAAGCTGATGGGTCTGGTCTGCAGCCAGGGGTGCTCCCCAGGCACTTCTTGCCTCCTCTTAAATATAGGTGTCTGTGCTTACTGCCATCCCACCGCCGTTGCTGCTGCTGCCACCGGCAGCACAGCTTGACCTCTCTGCCGTGGCTTCACCCCTCCTACCCATCCGGACGAGTACCACTTCTTTATAACTTCATACGTTGGACTTACATGTAGCTTTATTTTCTAGAACTTCTGATTATTTCTGGTTTTGCGGTAGTTGTATTCCTTCTTAATTGTGGAGGGAGATGGAGCATGTCAGTCTAAGCCTCCATCTTGGCCGGAAGTCTCCTGTGTGTGTTTCCAGCTCTTTTAAAAAAATATGTACATTTGAATTTATTTTTAAATCAATTACAGTTTACATTCAATGTTATTTTATATTAGTTTCAGCTGTACAGCGTGGTCCAGATTTTGAATAATGAATTTCTTAGGTTTGGAGATTTTATTGAGTGAATTCAGCATAGAAGAGAAACCTATACGGCTTCCTACAACATACCCACAATTACCACAAGTGCTACATACTGGTGTGATATAAGGTGGTTTCCATTCACCTATAATTAAAGGCATTGGCAATGAATACATACTGTGAATATGTAAGAACACAGTACATCTGCATATTCATGACATGAAATGTCCTGAGTGATTTTGCTAGTTAAACAGAATCCGTTTTCTTTTTTCCAGTGATAGTGAGTGTATGTCTGTGAGCATGACTGTATAGACTCCAGTGAATCATATCTAGAATAACATTTGCTTAACATTTGATATTTTATAAAGCATCTCAGCATACCTTGCCTCATTTAAACTCCATGGCAATTCTGGGAGGAAGGTAAGGCAATTAAACAAAGGGTGAATTCACACATAGGATGTGCTGGCCATTCTCTGTGGTATCAAAGATGGCCAAGACACTCCCCTCTCATTCATTTTCACTCTGCCCTGTCTAGTCTATACACAAATCCTTCACATTGCACTTAGGATACTTGGTATCGTGGCCTACAAAACCTTGTGTGACCAGCGCCCTGTCCACCCCTCCAATTTCATCCCAAGCCCCTGTATACCTCATTCACTATGGCCCAGACTCACTGGACCATGCTGGAGAAGAATCCAGGCTATTTCCATCTCAGGGCTTTCCACTTTGTTTCCTCTGCCTGGGATACTCTTCCCCCAGCTTTTCACCTAGATAATCCTTATTCATCTTTCAGTCTCAGCTGAGCTTCTCACTTCCTCCCAGAGTCATCCTCCTAATAACTTGTGTATTATTCTCTTTCTTAGGACTTGACTTCATAGCATTTATAACACTTCATAGTGAAATATTTGTGTGTTTATTTGTTTTCATTCTAACTCCCCCACACAACTGCAAGACTTAGAGGGGCAAGAATCATGACTTTTGAGGTTGCTCCTAAAAACCCAGCACTTACCCAATGCAGTGCCTGGCACACAGAAGACACAAAAACAGAAGTATTGAACAAATAGAGCCAATGCTTTTGAGGGGTATACAATATAGTGGGGGAAACACAAAGAAAGGAAAGGAGAATTTTATCAGAAGTTGGGAAAGGTTTCAGGAAAGACTACATAGCAGAGACGACCTTTCAGCTGATCGCTGAAAGGAAGGAGGCATTTGCAGGAATGCAACCTATGGGAATGATTTAGGCCATCAGGGAGGACTGCATGTGGGGAAGAACAAGGACTGTGTGGTGCCTCATAAACTTTTCACTTTGATACCTGGGTAGATGGTGGCACAAGTATTCAATATAAAGATGTAAGAGGAAAAGGCTCTGTTATTATTATTTATTACCAGTAGAACCCAAGGGAAAGAAGGCCTTGGCAGAATTGGGAATTTGGATGGCAGTGATTCCTCTGCCGAACTGCCTCTCAATAGGAAAGATCATGATTTCAAGCTGGGAATATTCAGTGCTGAGTCACAGATGGCCACCAGAAGACTTAGTACAGATATAACTGGGGGATTTCTCTACATCTGAACTTTTTTTTGGCAAGAAGATATTAATGATGTAATTTAGTGTGCTTATGTTTTTTTGGGGGGAGGGGCGGAGCCAGAAGAAGAAAAGGAAAATTCAGTGCCCAGAATATCTCACACACCTGACAATATCCAGTTTTTCTCCACTGGCTGGTGGCTATCCTAGATTTATTTCTAACTGCTCTATGTTGCAATTTTTGTGTTGCTCTTCATGGAAGTAGTCAGGGCAGAAATCTTAAATAAATGCAATAAAATAGTACTTAATGCCTGAATGGCATTGGTTTTAAAAACATCAAAATATGCTATTACTAAGAGGGTTACCTTATTGTTACCTTATCCTATTAACTCCTCAACACCTTCTTTGGTCTGACCACAGGTCTATAAATATCTGTGTGTTAACAGAAGGAAGGAAGAATAAGAAGAATCTGGCATGCGTTGCCACCTGTAGTGAAACCTTCTAGTCCATCTCCCCTCCTGCCTCACCACACACAGCACAGCATGACATGAAACAGGAAGCTTTGAATCATAATTCTGGTTAAAACATAAGAACCTGAAGTTTATTTCAAAAATGCTAACAGAGTTACAGGAATAAAAACCACACCCTGGAAGCCGCCATGACAAAACAATTCTTTCAGGGGAAGAAAAAAACTGGGCTTGTCAAAGTAGCGATAAAGCAGAGTAGGGAAGGACTAATATTTAGCAGAAAATTATAAAATAGCCAAGCCTAGTGGAGGCAATGTAATGCAGTACGGTGAAATAGGTAGAGAGACTGGCCTCAATTTCCTCCTTTGCAAGATGAGACATCTGCATTAGATCACCTCAAAAGACTCTCTAGTTTAAAAACAACCCTTTAAGAGCATATCAGTTTTTGTTTTTGTTTTTGCTGCTGCAGCAGCAGCAATTATTATACAAACAGAGCAGCTAAGACAGGCTGGGCATTTTGGTGATTCTTATTCTCTACAACCACGTGAGATAAATATTATCATATCCTTTTGTATATTACAATAGTAAATGTCAACATTTGTAAGTGCTTAAAATATGCCAGGCAATGTTCAAAGGCTATATATGTGTATATTAATTCACTTTATCTCCCAATAATTTTATGTGTAGGTATGATTATTATTAACCCCATTTTGTAGGTGAAGAGGGTGAGGCACAGAGAGATGAAAAAACTTGCTCACAGCTAGCAGTGACCTAGCCAAGATACAAACCCAGGGAATCTGTCTCCAGAGACTATACTTGGCAGATGAGACCTCTGAGGCCTTTGGAGTTTAGGTCACTTTGGCTACTAACTGGTAGAGCTGGATTCAGATCCAGATGTATTGGATTCCAAGGCCCGTGTTCCTTCCACAACCATATGCTTGGGAAAGAATGGCTGGCTCTTAGAGAAAAATTGCCTGAAAAATTGTTTAGTTCACCCCCTCGTCGGCAGCCGTCCGTCTCGAGAGACGATGGTGTAGCTTCTTAAGAGTCTATCTGCACCGCCGAGAATGGTTGTGCAATCCGACTCGGGAGTGACACGGTATCTGTCTCCTCCCGTGTTGAATCGACATCTTGCGATGACGCTGGAGTGTCCTCTCCAGTGAAGCTGAAGCTACAGAGCCTGGGCAGGGTGATATGGAGGGTCTGCTGTTGCCCATGCAGCAGACCCCCCCTCTCTTCGCAGCTGAAGGATCCAAGGGAAAGACGGAGTCAATACAGCTTGGCTTCAGGTGCGCCGCAGGAGTTGCCGGTATTGACTACAACGTCAAACCGCCTTAGGGACTCCGGCTCCGGATTTTCTGTCGGGGTTTACTCCCTTAGCTTTTCCCCTGAAGAGGTATGCCGCAAGGCAGCGGAGGTTTTTTGGAGTCAGAGTTTTCCTTCTCTGATGTACCCTGACTGGAAGATCGAACCAGCGACACTTAGCTCGCAGGCCGATGGTCAATCCACTGAGCCAAACCCTACCCCCTACTCAATGCTTTTCATCATAATCCTTCCCTCACCTATCCTTCTCCACTGAGATGTAGAAGGGTAATAGTGCAGAGAAGCAGCTCCTCTCTGTATCTGCTGTAGGTGAGACACTGGGCCAGATAGACAAGCAAAGGGGGGAGGGCTCTGTTTCTTTACCCTGGCTCTAACAGCACGGCTTTTGTTTGAGAGCCATGCAAATCCTAACATTTTGGTCAACAGGCAGGAGCAAATGGCTTTTCCTAGGTGATAGCAGTCCAACTATCAAGCCACACAGCTGTCCAGATTTCACACTGAAGTTCTGTCATCAACTCCCTGACTGCTCTGTGATGCTCTCCTGGCCCCCATGTGTTAGCTAAATCACCAGAGTATTTACAAATACACTGTGATGTGCTAAAACAAAACAAAACAAAGAACAACTGCAAGGTGGAAATGTGCTTCTGTTGAATCTGAAGCCAATATAACAGTTTCTCATTGCAACTATATACTAATATTTAATTAAAATTTTTCTCTGACTTATTGTCATGCTTACTTACCCTGACATATTTTGCCACCTCATCTAAACTCCCACATTAGATTAAGGGTGATTTCTGCATTTTTGTACAATCCTCCTATACCCACTCTCACTCCCCAAAAAGTTTTTGGACTCTATAGGAGAGACAGTCAAAAATTACAAGAGTACTTGAGAAGTATTAATAGAAAAAAAAGAAAAACAGGAACAACTGCTGTAAGCAAACCCTCAGGGGCTTGGTTTTTATTTTTTTTGATTTTAGAGGTAGAAGGGGCATAGAATGGCTAAAGCAGCTGTCCGGAAGCCCACACAATTCATTCCTAGTGGGAGGCATGGTTATTTTCTATCACATTTTTAAATACTTGTTTTCTGATTGCAAAAGTAGTGCATATTGTATAAAATTTGAAAAAAGTATAAAAAGAGAAAAATAATAAATTAATTCTACAACACGGAGATAGCCACTTTAACATATTCATAGGTGTGTATGTAACATGAAACACAGAACTACACATAAACTCACATTTAAACTAAAAAGCCAGGACTGGGATAATCTCATACGATTCATTATATCATGAAGATTATCCTCAGTCTTAGTTTTCATTTTTTTTAATCCTCACCTGAGAATATGTTTTTATTGTTTTGAGAGAGAGAGGATGGGAGACGGAGAGAGTAGTAGAGGGAGAGAGGGAGAAAGAGGGAGAGAGAGGGAAACATCAATCAGTTGCCTCCTATATGCACAGGATAATCCCATACTTTTCCATTACATCATGAAGATTTTCCTGAGCTTTAATTTTGATTTTTTTAATCCTTACCAGAGGATATGTTTTTATTGATTTGAGAGAGAAAGAGGAACATTGATCATTTTCCACCTCTATGTGCTCCAACCAGGGATTGAACCTGGAACCTTTTGGTATAGGGATAATGCTCCAACCTATTGAGCCACCCGGCCAGGGTCCTTAGTTTTGATTTTTAATGGCCAGACAATTTATTCTGTGGACCTATCATAATTTACTTACAGTCCCCTTACTATGAAAACTGTCTTTAGTTTATCACCATTACAAATACCTTAATATATAAAGCTGTAATATATATCTGATATTCCTTCAGAAATTATCCTTTTTTAAATTAACAATGAATCCACATTACAGAAAAACTGGAAGACACAAATAATCGAAAATAAAGTTAACTGTAATTTCTTTTACTTAATACTTTTGTGGATGTCCCTGAGACTTTTCTTTACATTACACACACATGGATAAAAGCACATATATTAAAATGGATCATACTATAAAAAATACCAGTTAACTAATAACAGCATGTATTCAGCATTTACCACGTGCCAGCCACTGTGATTTTCTTATCTAATCCTCCCAGCCACACAGAAGTTCCCAAACGTGTCTACCCACTGGAGTCACCTGTGGGGGGGGGTTTCCAAAATCCTGATTACTGCATTCTGTCCCTATAGATTCTGATTTATCAGGCTGGATGAGACCTGAGCCTGAGAAGGTTTAAGAGATCCCCAGGGGAACCTAATGGGCATGTACAAGTTGGGAACTATTAGGTTCACTGCTATTTTGCTGCTATTCTATCCCTTTTTCACTGATGTGGAAGTTGAAGAGCACTGAAGTCAGTAAATTCCCAACATCAAGCAGATGGTAAAGCTGGGATTCCAATCTAACGCTAAGCTCAGAGCCCAAACTTTTAACTATTGATAATTTGAGATCTTCTTCCCCTGTCACACCATTTAACATATCATGAACCTGTTTCTATGTTAATAAGTATAACTCTACATTATCATTTTAGTAACTATAGTATTCCATTGTATCAGTGCATCAGAATCCAAGTGCTATCGATTTTCCCACTATAGAAAATGTTGCAATCAGTCTTTATTGATACATTTTTGTGCACATCTTTCATTATTTCCTTAGGGTAAATTCCAGGGAAAGGAAGTGCTGGGCCAAAAGGTTTTGATAAATATTTCCAACCCTGGCTGGTGTGGTTCAGTGGATTGAGCATCGGCCTGCGAAGCAAGTGTTGCTGGTTCGATTCTCAGTCAGGGCACATAACTGGGTTGCACGTCAGGTCCCCAGTTGGGGGGCGCAAGTGAGAGGCAACCATACAGTGATGTTTCTCTCCCTCTCTTTCTCCTTTCCCCTCTCTCTTAAAAGTAAATAAATAAACAAACAAATAAATAAATTTAAAAAAATAAATTGACTACTTTCATATTAAAAAAATATTTCCAAATTGACATTTCCATCAGAAGTGTGTGAGATGAAATAAGCCAGGCAAAGAAAGCAAAATACCATATGATATCACCTAATACAGGAAACTAAAGAACAACACAAACAAACAAACTAAATAGGACAAAGAGAATAGTAGTCAATAGAGGGGAGGGGGGAGGGAGAGAAGGGGGATAAGTGAGGGAAGGGTCTAGTCAAGGAACGTGTATAAATGACTCATGGATATGGACAATGGGGAGGAATATGATGCGGGAGAAGGGGTGGGCTGGGTTGGGGGAAGCAATGGGGGAAAAATGGGACAACTGTAATTGAAAAACCAAAAAATAAAAGGAAAAAAAAAAAGAAAAAAATTTATTCCTAGGTACTTTATTTTTCTTGTTGCTGTAGTAAATGGAATTTTTTCCTATAAAAAAAAAAGAAGTGTGTGAGAATGTCCTTGCCAACATTGAGTTTTGCCATTCTTTCCTTTTTTAATTTAATCTTTATTGTGTTTTTTTCCATTACCATTTAGTCCCCTTATACTCCACTCCCTCCAGCAGTCACGACACAGTTGTCCATGTCCATGGGTCCTTTTTCTTTTTGCTCAATCCCTCCACCCCCTAACCTACCCCTCCACCTGCTCTCCATCTATGAGAAGGTGGTCTAGTTTCATTTTTTCTGCATATATCTGTCCAATTTTCCCAACACCATTTATTGAATAAACTACCTTTAGCCCATTGTATGTGCTTTCTTTCTCTGTTGAATATTAGTTGACTATAATGGTGTGGGTTTATTTCTGGACTCTATTCTGTTCCATTGATCTATGTGTCTGTTTTTATGTCAGTATCATGCTCTTTCGAGATAAAGAGTCACTAACCTGTTTTAACTGGCCCTGGTTCTTTAATATTTGAAATTTTAGCCAGGAGATGGATGGTAGAAAACTTAACAATAGATTAAGAAGCAAGACAGGTTTTACTCTAGGATATTTAATTGTATGCATAGGATGTATAATTGGGTAGACAGCAGAGACTGGAGTGATAGAAACAATTATGAGAGCATAGAAAGACTAAGTAGTTGTAGAAAGACTGGAATCATAAAGAGTGCAACTTATGAGAGATTTTTTCTGGTTGTGGAAATCTAGAGCATGAGGAGCTACCTGGAGTGTGGTTTGACGTTGAACCTGAACCTGTACCTAGATGTTATGCTTGTAGAACCAGTCAGGAGGATTCTCATCTTTGTTAGTGATCAGGGAAGCTGTTAGAAATGCTCCCAGCTTGGACTAGGCATAAAGGAATGAGGAACTTTGACAAGGAACCAGACATCCTAGAAAGATGGATAGAGAAGACCCAAGCCATGAGTGGCTGGGACTTTGTATCTGCTGAGAACCAGTACTTGGCTGCCTATGTAAAGAATGTTGCCGAGAGACCCGCCCCACTCTGTAATACAGCATTCTGACTTGACTGAGGCTGCAAAAGAGACGAGGACAAATAAAAACAGCTATCATTTATTAAATAATTACTGTGTGCTTTTACCAAGTGTTTTACATGACTATTGATCTTGTAACTAACAGAGCCTGGATCAGTGGCAGTCTTGCTCTAGGACCTGTGCTCTTAGTTACTCTGCATTCATAGGACCATCACTCAAAGAATCCCTCCCCTACCACTACCTCAAAACAATCATGGTGGTTGCCAGGTGTGAAAGAAGGAAACTTCCTATTAGAGTACCCTTGCTGTGGTCCTAATGAGCAAGTGAAATACTTTCAAGGGAGTAAGAAAGCAGAGTGCTTGAATAAACAGCTGATGGATAAGTGAAATGCAATTTTGTGGCCAAAATTCTGGATTCTTTATAACTTGAAGCATGTAATTTAGTATCTTCTGTGTGGAAAACGCTACTAGGTGTCACATGTGGGACTATGAGGAATCAGAAGCAGATACTGTCCTTTTCACAACTAGTCTTTGAGGTAGTTAAAATATGTGCACAAATAACCACAACCCAAGCTAGTGTTAGGTACACATTATAAGAAAGGTTTAGAACACCATAGAGTTAGACAAAGGTAAGGGGGTGGCCCCTGAGGTAGACCATGTAGTATGGGATAGGTTCTTGTGTAGTTGTTGATGTTGCATATATGATTTCAGGCAGCAAAAGTACAAGGTACATTTGAGGGGAATGACAAAAGAAAAGTATCCTGCTAGGCCTGCTGTGTATATGTGCATTGTCTCATTAACTCCTCCTAACAATCCTTTGTTGACCAAATGATTTATTGTCAAAACCAGGGAACTTTTGAGAGTGAAGTGGTGTGCTAATCAGATGGGGTAGGCACATTCAGGGACTGATCCAGGAAACCCAGGACATATGAAGAGGTTGGTGTTATCCTCATTTCAGTTAAGAGAGAAATGAGGCTCTAAGTCACATAGCAAGGAACCACTAGAGGCAGGACTTGAAGCCAACTCTAGTTCCCCAACTGAGAGATCTGTACTTCATTCGATAAGCAATGGGGGGTAATTGAAGGGCTTTGAGCAGAGAATGTCATGGTTAGAGCTATATAAGACAAGATGGGAAAAAGATACTGCAATTGGGGAGATTTGTTAGAAGATTGTTGAAAGATATTCAAGTAGAACATTTTGAGGGCCTGGATATAAGATATTGACTTTTGGGATTTAAAGGAAGGCATTAATGTGAGAGACATCACAAAGGAAGAAATGACAAAGCTTGACTATTGGTCAACTTTGGAGGGAAACAAAGGGTAAAGGATGACCCAAGATTTCAAATTATTTTAGTGAAAACATGTTACGTTAACCAGAAGTATGCATTGTAACCTAGAAAGGTAATGTGAGTTTTCATTAGTGTTCTAGACTAAGAGAAATTCTATTTTTTAGTACAGTTGACTTACCGACTTCTAATCGTGAACAAATCATTTAACCCTCCTTTGCTCATATTTACTCATCTGTAAAATGTAAGGTTGTCTGTCACTAAAATGCCCATGAAAAGGCTCAACTTGTCTGAATGTTTTCATTTTACCTCCACATTTTCAAAATTTGAGTGCTTTTGCTCAGTAATGTGAAATTGAATCCCAGTATTGAATACACTCACTTTTATATTATATCGTCAAAACAGCAGTCATAATATAGATAATGATGTGTTGTCTCCCTCTTCTGAACTTCTGCTTCTGTTACCTCCTTTAACAAATTACCAGACAATTCTTAAAAACTTTTTGCTGTGCTTAATATAAATGCTCTATATGGAGCCTCTGCTCCTATTAGATGGAAATCTTGAACTTGTTTTTTTAAAAGACTTCTTTTTATTGTTCTGTTACAGTTGTACCATTTACCCCCACCCCCGTTGCTTTCCCCTGCCCTGCTCATGCCCCCCGTAGTCCATCCCCACCCTGTTTTTTTAAAACAGATTTTACCTATTTATTTTAGAGGAATGGGAAGGGAGAGAAAGAAGTATCAATGTGCAAAAGATACATCAGTTGGTTGCCTCTTGCACACCGCCACCTGGGGACCTGGTCTGCAACCCAGGCATGTGCCCTGACTAGGAATCAAATTGGTGACCTTCTGGTTTGCAGGCTGGCACTCAACCCACTGAGCCACACCAGCCAGGGTGAACTTACCTATATATATATATTTTAATATTCTTTTCTAATAGGTTCCTTGATTACTGAAGGCTGGCCCATGTAACAGTTTAATAAATGTTCTGAAGACAGATACTATTTTTATATACAAAATATTTCTTCATGACCACCTGAGCAAACCTGAGATTTAACTGTTTAATTGCCAGATGAATTTTAATGCCCACTTTATAACATCTTTTCTATCATTGTCTTAAACTGCCTTTTAAGTTCTTTATTATGGGTTGACTTTTTAATGTTTATCTTAGCTCCCCAGATAGAGTGAAATATACTTGAGGGACAGGAACATGTGTCCCTCTATTCTTCCTAATTCCTTAAATAGAGGCATCCAGGAAATATTGATTGATTTGCTTTGACCAGTTTATGTGGCACAATAGGACTCCTCCTTTGTACATTATACTTTCTTTTTTTAAGCATATTTTATTGATTATATTGTTACAATAGTTCCAATTTTTTCCCCTTTTCTACCCTCCACCCAGCACCCCCCTCCCCCAGCAATCCCCCCCCAAGTCCATGCCCATGGGTCATACATACAAGCTCTCCTGCTTCACCCTTTCATATATTCTTCTTCTCTTTTTTTAAAAATAAATAATTAATTATTTTAACAATAAAAAAGAACAATCCCTCCCTCTCAGACTTAAGACCCTTTATAATCTTATAAAGGACAATGGGCGAAGGTCTCGAGCTCCTCTAGCTGCTGCAAGCTGGACATGGTCATCGTCCTACCTACCCTTGGGTCCAGAAATCCATAATGAGAGCGAGAGTGTGGAGGGGAGGGTGGCCTTCCCACATGGGGAAAGATCTTGCAGACTCCTGGTCAGCTGGCTGTCCCCGGACGATGGCGTGCTTTGTTTATCAGGCTGGCATCCTTGTATTCTGGGGGCAACAGATTTGGCAACAGGGTTAAAAGGCATCATTCAATCCATAACCACTAGATGACAAAAGGCAGGGATTAATTTTTCAATGTTCCACATTAGGGAAAAAAAAGGGCTTCTTTGGAGGAAGGTGTGCCAGGCACATCTCACCTGTCCAAAACCCTTTTGCCCATTATACTTAGTTTGGGCTGAGGGAAATATTTTAGGTTTCTCCCCTCTCAGACCTTTGGGCCCTTTCTGTCCAAGGCCTTAGGACAGAAAAGGGAAACCAGTTTTAAAGTGAAGCCCACAGACCACCCCATACTTCACCAATCCAGCCACTTAGTTCAGCCAAACCGTTGAGTCTCAGGAGGCAGCGATGCAGACAGGATTAAGTGAGGCCTATGCATAGAGACAATCACTCAGGCATTATAGTTTCTTAATGTGGTCTCAAGTAGTATTAGCTTTTTCTAGCTACATCTTACTATGAGCTCATAATGAACCCAAGGCCTACTTCTTCCTCCAAGTATGTGTCTGTTTGCCTGTCTGTCCCTCTTTTTATTAATTTTTTTTTGAAAAATCTTTCTGTCCTGGGCTTTTACTTAAACATTAAAAAATTTTATTTATTGTTGATCTTTTTAGTTTTAGCTTTATTATCAACATATTTCACAAAAATATTTTTCTAAGTAATGAAATATTGCTTGGTGTATTAGTTTTCTATTGCTGCATAATAAATTGATACAAATGTAGTGGCTCAAAACAATACCCATTTATTATCTCACAGTTTCCAGGGGTCATACTCTGTCAGGGCTTAGCTGGGTCCTTTGCCCAGTTTCTCAAGCTGCCATCAAGAAGTTGGCTGGGACTACAATTTCATCTGAGGCTTAGGGTCTTCTTCCAAGCATACATGGCTGTTGACAGCATTTAGTTTTTTGTGGTTGTAGGACTGAGGCACTCAGATCTAGGGGCCACCTGTAGTTCCTTCCCATACAGCCCTCTCCATAGGCACTTCATAGGATAGCAGCTTGCTTCTTCAAGGCCAGCAAGGGATAAAGTCTCTATTTCATGGTAACAAGAAGGAATCCCGTGTGTGTGTGTGTGTGTGTGTGTGAGAGAGAGAGAGAGAGAGAGAGAGAAAGAGAGAGAGACGGAGAGAGAGAGAGAGAGATTAACCTACTCATGGGAGCAACCTTTCATCACCTCTGGTTTATTTTGTTGGCTAGAAACTAGTCACAGTTCCCACCCACTTTCAACACAAAGGGATTATATGAGGGCCTGAACACCAGGAGGTAGTTGTTATTGGGGATCACCTACATGTGTCTGATACACTTGGCATAGAGCTGAACGAGGCTAATTGAAGACTTTGCAATTTACCATTAATTCATTAACAGACACTCATGGGGGTAAGGCTGCTCTAACAGCTGTGACTTTAACTTTATTGTCATTTTTCACCTTGCTTTCAAAGATGTAATAAGAGATTATGTTCAATAATTTGCCTAAAATCATTTGTCATGTGATGCCTTTCACTGGGACAGAGAGCACTGGACCAGGAATATAATTGTGGAGATGGAGATTTCAGTTTGGGTGCTGATAGATATCTAGGTAGAGATTCATCTTCCCTGGGTCTGGGGCTTACGAGAGGGTTTGCGCTGGAATAGAAATTTGGGAATCTTTCATTTATAGATGGTAAATGGAGCCAAGGGTGTGTATATAGTTTGAGAAGGGAAAGGTAACAAGGGTGGAGTCCTGGGGAAACCCAGGTACTCTTAAGTGGTTCCCCTGAGCTCCTAACTAATAACCCAAATGAAAAAAGAAACAAGTTATCTAGCTTCAGAGGAAAAGTCATATTATTTTTGTTTGCTTCTGCCTTCAGTCCCATCTCTTGCTGTGTATTCCAAGCACTACGTATCCAATTACCCCCTAACCCCCTGCTGCCCTTTTCTTCTGGTGTCTTTTCCTTTCCACTGGACCCATTTACTAGGCTATCTATAAACATGTGGTCTCCTTTGCTGTGCTCTGTAGCTATCAATACCTATCTAGGCAGCCACTTAGCTTTCTAGGCCTCAATTTTCTCAAAGAGTGAGGACCATGATGTAGGGAGAACGTTATGATTTTTAAGGAGCCTCTTGCAGAGTTAAATTTTGCTCTGCCGTCTTAGTCCTCTCCCCTTCCCCCTTCTTGGTTCTGTTGGCAGTTTAGTTCTTTTCTGAGACCCGTCCCTTGGCCACAGCATTGTGTGCTGTCCTAGATCTCTCCGCCTGCCTCTCCCACTGCTGCTGCTGTGCTTTGGCTTACTTCTGTGCCTTAAATATGTCTGTATCTGGGAGTATCGGGTTCTTTGCCTTTTCTCTCTTTATGCTCTTTCCTTCTGAGCTTTTGTCTTCTCTCCTGGCTTTATCTATGTCAGTTTTTAATTATAGAAGTAACACATGATTACATGTTCATCTTAAAAGATATAGAAGCATCTTGACTAAAAAGCAAAAGTGCCCGCTCAACCTCCTCCTTACAGGTAACCACCATTATCATGTTGGTATTCTGTCTTCCAGGTACTGAGTTCCAAGCCCAAAAATTTAGCTCTAAATTCTAATTTTTTGTCTATAGTTGCAACCAGGATACCCTTACTCGAGTGTTCCACTATCAGCATGTCAGATTAGCTAGCTGAACAACTTTGGGCATGTGGTTGATGTGATGCTTCTGTGGTGGTTTCTATTCTGTGATTCTTGCAGGTCTAGTATTTCTTTTTGTGTCCCCCATAGCATTCAAGGATAGATATTCCCTGTATATTTGGTTGATCCTATTATTTTATGGCTGATAAGCTTTCTTTAGTACTCCTTCCCAATTTACTTATGTGCACAGACCCAAATAGAATAGCCCTCTGTCTAAACTTTAGATGAAAGGTGGGTGACTGTGTATAGGACCCAGTCATTGAGAAACAGATCATGTGAGCAGTTAGGTAAGAGGAATCATGGGAACTTGAAAGAGGAGAATAAAGTGGTAGTATATTGGAAACTGTGATCAGTAAATGAAAGTCAAGGTGCCAATATTAAAGAAATATATCATGGACTCCAAAAGTTAAATATCTTAATCTAAAATATTAGCTACTGAAATTGCCATTTGTGTGAAAACATTGTTTTGACTCTGAAAAAGATATATGGATAAGCTCTGCAGTGTAATTGATTATTTTACAAAAGTATTTTCTACTGTATGGATATTAATTGTAAATTAAGTGGGAAGGTTATGCCTTTTGAAAATCCAGATAGCCAATGGAAGTTGATCATTCTGTGTTGTATTAATAAGGCTGTGTCATAAGCAATGACAATGAAAAATGTGGGTCTCTGTGTAAGCTTTATTCCCAAGGAATTTAAGGTAGCTGTGGTCGAGAATCCATAGTTGTGGTTCTCAACTGGGGGCCATTTTGCTTCTCTGGGGGCATTGCTTCTCTGGAGGCATTTTTGGTTGTCACTGGTTTCTAGTGAATAAAAGTCAGGGAAGCTGCTAAATATCCTATATTGCCCAGGCCAGCCCCCACAACAAAGAATTATCTGACCCAAGATGTCAGCTGTAATGAAGCTGAGAAACCCTGCTCCAGGGAATTGGGGGTAAGGGGGAGTTCTGTGGAGGTGGTCATTAATGCCCCTTTGTGTTCATACTGACATCTTATAATTTTTAACCTTGGAGAATATAACAATTGTTTGGTTAGAGATAGCAGCATAAATATCAGACAAACTTATTTGCTTTTCTAGGTATTCTAATTATTTGGATATTAAGGGAAATTATCTCCAGACTTTGTCAATGCTCATTTTTTCAAGGGGAACTGGTTGCCAGAACACTTAAAGAGAGATAAACAATGCTAAGACCTGATGCAATTTTATCTTGAGTTATTGCTGTGGTGTATTGCATTTTAATTCTTAGTCCAAAATACTACAGGCAACCTTATCTTAAACTGATCTATAGCTCAGGAGTTGAACTGGGTTGCCCAGGACCATGTAGTGATTTAATCATAGTCCCTGGGCCAGAAATCAGGTTTCTTTTTTCATTCTGATTTAAATTTTTTAGGAATTGTTCAATTACAGTTGACATTCAATATTACATATACCGTATTAGTTTCAGGTGTGCAGCATAGTGGTTAGACATTTATATCTTATTTAGTGATTCCCCTGATAAATCTATACATAGTTATAATATTATTGCCTATATTCCCTATGCTGTAGTTTACAGCCCCATGACTACTCTGTAACTGCCAATAGAAATTAGGTTGATTCCTAGGCCATTGTTCTTCAGTTCTGCCATCACTTCTGTATTGCCTCTCTGCTTTGAGTCTTCCGAAATGCACAATCAAGTATGTCAAAGATTGGATGGCCTTAGATGCTGCACATTTTGCAAATTTATTGCAAGAATATTCAACCTGAGCAGTCATCTATAAAAAAGCAATAAAAATAACACAAAATAATGCAGAGTAAAACTTAAGGAGTTATACTTTTCCACCTATTAACATAGACACAATATTTACAGCATATTGGGTACAGAGCTTAAAGGAAGTGCAAGGGTGAAAGCACCCTTAGTATAACACAGCTGGGTAGCATTTCTCTAAGCTACCATTTTAAAGAATGTTGCCTTTTGGACCAACTCCCAAACTCCATTTGGCTAGCACTTTGGAATTTTAAATGGGTAATAAAATATGATTCTCCATTGCTCCCAGCTGCCCTGAACTGTTTAATTGACAACTATTTAAAAGAGAATAGAACCAACATTAATTTGCTTTATGAACTATGGAAATACACTGGTTTCTTCATATACTCAGTTTCTTCATATAGTAAATGGAGGATGATAATGATAATAGTAGTTAATATATATTGAGCCCTTAAAATTTGCCTGGTACTTCTCTAAGCCCTTTACACATATTATATTATTAAATGTCAATAAAAGTCTCTAAGGTAAATACTGTTATTCCCATTTTAAAATTGAGGAAATTGAGGCAAAGAGGTTAAGTAACTAATTTTCATAGTTAACAAGTAATTCCAGATATAAATTGAGACATGTTACACATGGAAAATACACATCAAAATTTAAGGAATTAGTATGATAAAAAGAATATAAAGTATTTCAATAATTTTTAAAACATCGATTGCATGTTGAAGCATTACTATTTGGAATATATTGGGTTAAATAAAATCTATTATTAAAATTAATTTTACCCTATTTCTTTTTACTTATCTTAATGCAGCTTCTAAGAAATTTAAAGTTATGATATGTGGCCCGCATTTTTACATTTCTTTTAGATGGCATTTGTCGTGGAACCCAGTGCTTTTTCTTTTTGTCCGGCAATTGGATGAATATGCAAGGCAAGGTTGGAGTCCCTGACAGTTCCTTTATTGCAGACATTACAGTATTCTTGCTTGCTCTCTGCCTATGGGCTTGTGCTGGACCACCAGCTGGCCATTGGTCACACTCCTGCAGCTTGGCGTGCAGCCCTTGCTGATCTCTGTGCCCCCGCTCACTGTGCCAACACCCCCGTGGGGGTTCCTGCCCCTTTTATATTATGCATAGACAACCAGCTACTAGCCAAAATATGACATCGATGCTTATATAACTGCGAGTGCGCTGCGCATGCGAATCTAATTGTTATCTAAACAGCCCATGCCTGGGCATCCGGGGTGAGGGAGCCTGTCTAGACTCCATCGTCCTCACAGCATTGTTAAATGGAGAGTTTTATCAAGTTAGCTCCTGCAGGTGGGTAATTGTCACTCAGTTATCATATACATGAGATTAAAAGCTGAGGAAAGCAAAAATATTAAATTTATTGGGCTAAAGTTTGCTGCTGTTGCCAGTAAGTCCCTAAGGTGGGTATAAGCTCTCTTTAATGCTTGCATTATTGAGGGGTGAGGAGAGAGGATGCTTTTAAACATGTTAAGTTCTAAAGTTTTAGACCTGTAGACAGACATCTGTTGAATAACTGGATAAGACACTGTGCTGATACTACAGCTCACATAAAAATCAGTGACTTAGACCTTGCCATTAAGGAGCTTAAAATCTAGTAAAAGAATATGTGCATACACTACTCTACATAAAATCATATGTGATGAGTGGTAGAAACAAAGGGCTTTGAATCTTAAGAGCACAAAAGGTAATTTGCAGCTATGGTGAAGAGTAGGAAAGGTTTAGGAAGGAGGTGGCATTTGAGCTGGTTTGAGAAAGAAAGGATTTTAATTGACAACCTCTCTGTACTTAAAGGAAACGTGAGAAATAGATGAAAGGTCATTGAGCTGGCGTGGTTTTTTGTTCACCAAATGGAAGCTCTGTGTAGCACAAAATGGAGAGAGGTCCAATACATTGAAATGGGGATTTTTTTAGGCCGCATTTGTGTTTTATGCGTTTCTCTGTGGACTCCTTTCTTGCATATGCATAGAAACTTCCACTTATGGAACAGACTACTTATCTAACTCTTTTGGTTTCTGATCTCCTGGAGCAGCCAAGCAGCAAGTGTTGCTTAAGCACGTAGCTCATGCCTGTGCATATGTTTTTAGGTATGTATAGATGGATGGGCAGGAAGATAAATTGTTTTTAAACTGTAGTTACAATGGACCAACCCTGAAATTTAGATTTAACATGAATTTATTCTTATGAATTGTTATCTAATCACTGGAGCAAATAATTGTAGCTCCTTCCATTGGAAGGAGTAAGTAAGGGGCAGAAAGAGGCCAGAAATGTTACTCTAACAGCAGCTTCACTACCATGAAAGAAAGAAGTAGAAAAAAATACTCAGCCCCCACTAGTACTACCGTGTTTAGTTCTGGCCTTTCCTTCCACCTGCCAGTTGTTCATCAAATTGGTTTGGTTTTGTGTGGAAGTCATTTGGCATTTAAAAAAAAAAAAAAAAAAGACTTTGAAAAAATAGAATATTGCTTTCATGGTAAAATCCAGAAAGAAAAGTACTCTATAGCCTTAAGTAGTGGAGATTCTCTACTTTATACTTGCAGGGCCTTGGTCTTCCAGATGGGTTATTTTGTTGTTTTGTTGTTTGATTGTTTTATTCAAATAGAGTTTTACCCCATTAATATAGAAGATGCTGTAGTGACTCCATAAAGGTACCATACAGTTCATTGGTCTTTCCTTTCATAGAATCCTAAAATGTTAAAGTTACAAAGGGATATTCTTGTAGAATATTAGAGTAGTGAAATCTTTTAGAAATAATTATCTTTTCTCTTTAAAAAATAAAAATTAATGTAATATGTTCTTATAACCAATTTTTTAAAATTAGAAAATACAAATAAGTAACAAAGAACATGAACATCCCAAATTTAAAAAAATATAGAAAAATTTTAACACCTGTGGTATAGTTTTCTAGATTGTGTATGTGTAACTTAAACAATAAAATGAATTATACCATTTTATAAACTACCTTTTTCATCTTTATATCAGGGACATGTTTCTGTATTGTCATCTTTTCTTCAATAATGCTTTTGACTGCTCCATTGTCATGATGTACGATAATTTATTTAACCAATACCCTGTTTTGAGACATTTGTTTCCAGTGTTGCAGTGAACATTCTCTTTCTTATATCCTTGTTTCTTCAGTATGAATCATAACAAATAGAATTGGATAGATAGGAGGGTAAATGTTGATGAGTTTACATTCTTGAACTCTTTCTAAACCTATATATTATCATTTGGAAAATACTTGTTGATAAGTAATAAGGAGCTTTTTGTTGTAATGTATTTCTTTAATTATGGATAAGGTTGAGTTTTCTTCATATTCTTATATTAATAATTCCTTATTGGTTAGTCACTTTTTAACTAAAAAGTTATTTAATTATTAAAGATACTAACTCTGTCATAATGTTGCACATATTTCTTCTTAGTTTTGATATTTCTTTTATAATTGACTTGTTTTTAATATCCACAACTTTTTCATTTTTATATAGTCAAATGTACCAGCCTTTCCATTATAGTTTATACTTCACACATCTCACCACAGGGCAGGGAGTTCTGAGGGCCAAGTGGATGTGCCTACCCAGTATTTCTGCATGTTCCTTCTAGACCACACACCAGGTACTTGGAAGCTGAGAATTCCCTGTTCAGTCTGCCTCCAGGGCTCGCAAGGGCATCTTTCTTGGGTCTGTCCTCCTAAGGGGGGCACTATGCCACCCCTACGTCTAAGGGGTGGTTGTTTGGTGGGAGAAATGTGTGGGTGGAGCTTGGTTGGATGCATGGATTAAGTGGACCACACATACATGCCCAAGGCTCCTAGTCCCTTTGGAAGGAGTAGGGCCAGGGGAGGAGCAGGAGGAAAGAAGGGGATTGTGAGTTTACATTTCTATTCTTGCCTTGCAAATGTCAGAGAAGGACCTGTTTCTCTTAGTAATATTTATTATTTTAATTACATTTAAATTTTGAGTCTGTCTTGCATTGCCTTTGAGATGAGCTATGGAGGTCAACTCCCCCCCGTAAATGTTGCCCCTCTGGTTTTATAGATGGGAAAACTGAGCCTTAGGTTGTAATTTGTCTAGAGTTACTGGGCTGGCTAGTGTGAGAGCTGTCTCAGGACTGACAGACTAGTGTTCGTTCCTTTAGGCAGACAGACCTAGGCTTGACTCTTGGGGCTGGTACTTACTGGCCTTTCACATGCTTTTTTAAAGTATATTTTATTGATTATGCTATCACAGTTGTCCCAGTTTTCCCCCCTTTGCCCCCATCTGCCCAGTATTCCCCTTCCCTCTAGCACCCCCCCTTAGTTCATGTCCATGGGTTGTGCATGTAAGTTCTTTGGCTTCTCCATTTCCTATACTGTTCTTAACATTTCCATGTCTATTTTGTACCTACCAATTATGCTTCTTAATCCCTGCACCTTTCCCCTCATTCTCCCCCTTCCCCCTCCCAGCTGATAACCCTCCAAATTATCTCCATGCGTATGACTATGATTCTTGTTCCTGTTCTGGTTGTTTGCTTAGTTTGTTTGTTTGTTTAGATACAGTAGTTGATAGTTGTGAATTTGTTGCCTTTTTAATATTCATACTTTTGATCTCCTTTTTCTTAAATAAGTCCCTTTAACATTTCATGTAATAAGGCCTTGGTGATGATGAACTCCTTTAGCTTTACCTTGTTAAGAAGCACTTTATCTGCCCTTCCATTCTAAATGATAGCTTTGCTGGATAGAGGAATCTAGGTTGTAGGTCCTTGCTTTTCACCACTTTCAATACTTCTTGCCTGCAAAGTTTCTTTTGAGAAATCACCTAGTAGTCTTATAGGGACCCCTTTGGAGGTAGCTCTTCTTTTCTCTTGCTGCTCTTAAGATTCTCTCTTTATCTTTATTTAGCCTTTGGCATTTTAATTATGATGTGTCCTGGTGTGGTCCTCTTTGGGTCCGACTTGTTTGGGACTCTCTGTGCTTCCTGAACTTGTATGTCTGTTTTCTTCACCAAATTAGGGAAGTTTTCTTTCATTATTTTTTCAAATAAGTTTTCAATTTCTTGCTCTTCCTCTTCTTCTGGCATCCCTATCATTTGGATGTTGGCACATTTGGAAGTGTCCCAGAGTTGTCTTATATTATCCTTGTTTTTTAAAATTCTTCTTTCTTCTTCCTGTTCTGGTTGAATGTTTATGTCTTCCTTATGCTCCGAATCATTGATCTGAATCCTGGCTTCCTTCCCTTCACTGTTGGTTCCTCATAGGTTTTTCTTTATTTTACTTAGTGTAATCTTCATTTCTTCCTTTATGTTGTTGCCGTACTCAGTGAGTTCTTTGAGTATCCTGATCACCAGTGCTTTGAACTCTGCATCTGACAGGTTGGCTATCTTCGTTTCATTTAGTTACTTTTCTGGGGTTTTGTTCTGTTCTTTCATTTGGGCCATATTTTTTTACCTCTTCAATTTGGCAGCCTCCCTGTGTTTGTTTCTGTGTATTAAGTAGAGCTGCTTTGACTCCCTGTAAAAGGCACCTGTAAATTGCGTGGGGTGGAAACTTAGGTAATCGCCAGGTGGGGCACCCACTTCACTGCTTTGTGGCTCTGTGTTGGGAAAGGGCTTGGAGAGGGGACGGTGCTGCTGCCTGGCTTCTGGGGCTTTGCTTAGCACTTGCCCTGTTTCTAGTCACTTCACCCACTCTGTGTATGTGACTTATGCCCTTCTAGGTGTTGCCCTGGTGTTGAATCTCTGAGTGGGTGGGTTTGTGTATGTTTGTGTACAGTGCAGGCCCTTTAAGTGAAGTTTCCTGAAAATCCAGCAGTTTCTTCTGCCACCCCAACTGCCACTGGTTTTTACAGCTAGGAGTTAGAAGTTCCCTGTTCTGGAACCCTGGGCTGTGTGGTTTGGCTTGGAGCTGGGATTGCCCACTCCTAACATATCCCTCCCAATTTTAATCCACCACACATGAATGTGGGACTGCCTCTCCCTGCCCACACCGCGTCTCCTTGCCTCTGCCCCATCTCTGTGTCTCTGTCCCTCCTACCCATCTGGATGAATATGGCTTCTTTGAATCCTTGGTTGTTGTACTTCCATACAGTTCGATTTTCTGATAGCTCTGGGTGTTATTTGTTTTGAGATTTAGTTGTAATTCCTTTGTGTGTTTGTGGGAGGAGATGAAGCATATGTACCTGTGTATGCCTCCATCTGGACCAGAAGTCTCTCACTTGTTGTATAGGACAGGTCTCTGATTAATTAAATAAACAAATCCTACCCATACCCCACCCATGTGCCCCAGCCTTTTGCTCAACTAACTGCATTTTACAGGTTCTCCTCTTGTGGTCAATTTTAGACCTCATCCTCAGTGTTGCATACTGACTGTTGCCCATGTTTATAAAACAATCTAAATTCTAGTGCCCTTTGTCACAACCTCTGCTCCTTAAGCTCCAGCTAGAACCCAGAAAATGGGAATGAAAATATCTGTAGAAACCCAACAAAGCACTTTTATTTTACAAAGTTTGCATGTTTTTTCCTTAAGGCTTCTGACCAGTTGTTCAGTCACCCCACCCCCACTCCCTTGAGATGCCATAAGCACAGCCATTGGTAAAAGTTTGAGGTAATTTGGCTGCTTCTGAACACAGGTTGTGTATTATGTTGACATTGGTTTATTTTTCTCTAATTTATTTTTCAGAAATTCATCTAGATTTGACTCAATATTATATCTTCTGTTTTTATTCATGTACTGCATACTCCAAAGGCAGTTCAAGCTAGCAACTATTACACTGACTTTCAGCATTGCAGGTTTCTTTCTTTTTTAAATCTTTAATGAAGGAAAGCCCTACTCTATTTCCCCAGAGATAGAAATTGCAATTTGTGTGGGTCAAGTGGAGAAAACTTGTTAATTAAAACTGTCAAAGTGTAGTGAGCTTTGCAATTTTATTATATGTTGCATCAATTGATGGGGGCAGGGGTTGTCATAGGAAATTGTTCACATGTACTTTTGTGATTGAGTTATGATGACACTAATCTGTTACATCTTCAAACTGAAAATTTTGGTGAAGCCGTAACTGATCTGAATGTCTAGAGAACCTACCACTATCTCCAAGGTCTGTCTTAGCTTTTAGGGCTTTATGCTGTTGCCTTCACTCTAAACCTGCTATAAGGCCTTAGAGCTAATATTTTTACTTATTTTGCTTTGTTTTATTTGTTTTCAGTTTAGGGGTGAGATGTACATAAAAGGCACTAGCATAACTTTTAGTTGCTATGAACACTGCATTGTGTTTTCTTATAAATCTAGGATAAGACTGAAATTGTAGAAATATGGTCAAAATACTCTGCATAAAAGCAAAGGAGAGCAGAGATATAAGGGAATAACATAAATAGCCATTATAAGACTAAAAATATATGTGTAAGAAAGATTTTGATAGCCATGTCCCTACCTTCCTAGTAAACTATACATTTTTAAATTTTTTAAATTTTGAATTTTTATATTTTGCCTTTTAATATTGTTCTTTTACAGTTGTCCCAATTTTCCCCCATTGCTCTCCCCTTTCCCACCCACTCCCCACTCCCACAGTCAATCCCTACCCCGTTGTCCGTGTCCATGGGGCATTTGTACATGTTCCTTGACTAAACCCTCCGACTTCTTTCCCCCCAGCACCTCCTCCCACCTCCCCTGTTGTGACTGTCAGTCTGTTCCTGTTTCCATGCCTCTGGTTCTTTCTTGCTCATTTGTTTGTATTGGGGGTGTGCGGGACTAGAGCAATACTATCAGAAGGAGAATTGTCTTCAGTCCAAACTAGCCTGTAATCCAAGATTACTAGAATCCTGTTATATTACATTTGATCCTAGTACAGCCTCTGACTCAGCCTGGCAGTTTCACTCGTGCCTTTACTGGGTGATCATTCCAGTGTTCCCACAAGTAGTGCTTCTGGAGTGGGGCTGCCTGAACCTGACACTTGACTAGCTATAGTTATAGCCTTGGGCAGATTATTTAACCCCTCCGTCCATTAGTTCTCTCTCTATGAAGTGGGAACAGTGGTACCTACCCTACAGGACTGTTGTATTGTTATAATCAGATAACACGATAAATGTGTAGTACTTAGTATATCTACTCGCACATTATTGTTGGTCTTACCACTATTGATAGTTCATTTTCATGAAGATTGAAATGTTTAAAAGTCTTTATTTTGAGCTGAAACTGTCTCTTTGTAATCTCTGACCATTGTGCTACACAGGAAGGAAAAAATTGTAGCCCTTTCCCTACTTGCCAGCTTTTCAGATATTGGACAGGTAAGGATAGGAGTATGAAAGCATGTTGCAGGTCGTAAAGTGCCATGCTGCCTCCAGTGGAGTATTTAATATTATCAATATGTCATGGTCTACATTATAATTATTATCTAACTTAGTCCTTCAGCCTGCTACATCTTTTTCTTTCAGGCTAGATATCTTGTGTTCCTTTTAGTGTTTTTCATATAACAAGATTTCTAGAAACTTAACCATAATAGTTGCCTTACTTGGGATATATTCTAGTTTATTCATCTCTCCTTTAAAACATGTCCTCTAGGACTTGTGGTCAGATTAGTGCAGAGCACAATGATAATATATTTACCTCCACTCTCCTTTAAAATTATATGTACTTTGTTAATGAAATATTGTGTCCATTTGAGGGAATATTGTCATTCTGTTGGCTGAAGGGCCTCTTCAGATGAACTCTCAGTAAACATGCTGAAGATTCTGAAACTTGAATTCACTTATTTTTTCACTGATATTTTTTGAGCCCTCTTTTTTAGTGCCAGGTGCTGTGCTATGTACTGGGCCTACAATGGTGGGTTCTACCTTTGTCTCTATTACATTTCAGTTCCTAGTCCAGCTTGTTGATATTTTTGGATTCTAGTTCTGTTTGAAAACAGATAGGCTGTGTTGTCTCTATGTTTTGTCATTCATAAACTTGATAAACATGCTTTGTCTTCTCCAACTTGTTGGGTTAAAAATGGTATTTCACAAGTGCCAAGTACAGAATCCTGAGATAAACAACTAGATCTCTACTTGCAAGGCTCACATTGATCTGTTAGTTAGTGTTCTTAAAAAAACAAAACAAAACAAAAAAAAAACTTTCTATTTTGAAAAATTATAGATTCAGAGGATTTTGTAAAGAAATGTACAGCGAAGTCCCATGCACCCTTCCCCCTAATGTCTTCCAATTATAGTACACTGTCAAAACCAAGATATTGACATTGGTACAATCTATAAAGTTTAAATCAGTGTGTGTGTGTGTGTGTGTGTGTGTGTCTGTGTAGCTCTATGAAGTTTTATCACATGTGTGGCTTTGTGTAACCATCACCATGATCAAGATAACTTAACTTTGCCATCACTACAAGACTCCCTTGTTCTTCCCCTTTATAGCCACATCCATACCCTCTCCCCATGCCTACCTCCTAGCAACCATTTTCCATCTCTATAATTATGTTATTTCTTGAAAGTCATATAAAAAGAATCATGCAATTTGTATCCTTTTATATTGGCTTTTTTTTTCACTCATCGTAATTTCCTTGAGGTTCATCCAAGTGGTTGCATTTAATAGTTCCTTTTTATTGCTGAGTAGCATTCCATTAGCATTCTTTTTAAGTATGGCTATTTAATCATAAATCAACCTATCTGTATAACAGTGTGGGGACACATCTCAGTGTCTCATGTGAATGTATTCTATTGGGAAAATGAGTTCAATAACTTAAAACTCAATGATACTTAGTGGCATTACCTCAATCTACAAGTCTTACTACCTCATTGCTCAACCATCAGTTTAATATTCTATTGTACGTATTCTGTTTTTCCATCAAGATCAGTAGTCTTGATTTCTGTTTTAGGAATTTTGGAAATTGGGCTGTTGTAGTTGGTCTTGATTTTGCAGAGGTTACCAGCAGTAGCTTCTCAATAAGGAATATTGGTTACCTCAATACCATGGAATATCCTTAATGTGTGCCCACAGATCCAAATTCATTTTTAATTGCTTGCCATTCTCAATATCTCAGGGCCTGACAAACTGTTATTCATATTTGTGCTACTGTTTCCAATTTGAAAATTACCCATATCATTTAAGAGGGAATAGAAATAGGAACCAAGTCATCCCACTGGTGTTCTTGCTTACTCACTTGCTCTCTTTGTCACCTGTTCACTTATATCTTCTACTTAGGATTGATGATCTTACCTTGAAATATCTGAGCTTGCTATGCTTCATTAATTCCTATGGCCTATCAGTGTGTTCCCTGTGTAGCTACATTGTGTTCTTCAGTCTTTTCTCTCTCTTTTTTTTTTTCTTCAAGATCATGGGAAATTGATGATATTACAGGAGTTTATTCCCAAAAATCTTTTTATTTAAGTCCTCAAACAGTAGTCCACTTAAGAGTCACTGTGGTGTCTTGTAGAAACTTTCATTCCTAGTATCTGAGGAATATCTTTGTACTTATCACTTTTTTTGTCCTTGGTCATTACCCAATAGTACTTAAGATGACATGGCCATATTTCCTAAAGTTGTTTTCACTTCTACTTTTGCCAATCAGTTCTTCTTTCTTGGTTAAACATACACAGAGTTGTAGTTCCTCTCACTGCTTCCTCAGCATTCCAAAGAATGAAATTTCCCTCTTGTATATTTAGCACAGTCCTTCCCTTTCAATACATATTGTTTCCTGGCTGACACTCCCTTCTCAGATCTCCTGTGCCCTGCAGAACACCTGTTCTTTGGTCAAGAAATGTCCATATACTGTAGTCTCAGCCATCCTTCTAGAACTCTGCCTTGATGACACTATTTTCTTCACTGCCCTCTTAAATGGAAGCTGTTCATTTCCCAATAATTCCTCAATCTCAAATCTAGCTTGTGGTGCCAGGTTGTTGTTCAACAGCTTTCCCTTTCCCTTACTCTCTAATATGTATGTCATGGGGTCGTATACCAACTCTCTTCATGGGCATAGACCCATCTCTGGGTTACTTACATTCTTTGAGGCCTCTGGCACCCAGCTTAGTATTGTATGCTACTCTCACTTCTGGCATCCTCCTAGACCATGTCATCAAAATCTCCAGCATAATATTTCCTCTACCTCCAACAATATGATCTTGGTTTTTGCTCTGCTTCAGCAACTCCTTTATATGGACCACACTTAGGGCCTTGTCACTAGCTGGAACTGTTCTACTTCTGATATTTCAAACTCTGAAATCCAACTTTTAAACTAATACCTCTAGCCTTCTACACTCCCTATTCCCTTACTCCCACAGAACCTCATTGGCCTCATTGACATTTTAAGTCCCTTCTCTTTTCTTCCTGATTTCAGTCCTGTCCTGCTTCCATGGTCTTTCCCACTTAATAAACTGTTTCCCACCTACACTGAATCCTGCCAGCCATTTGATATTCATTGCCACTAGCATCCTCAATTCCCTCGTGTCCCTCGTATTCCCCTGCACCTGCCCTGCCAATCCTCAAACCTAGATGGACTTTAGCATCTGTTTTCTTCTATTCTGTTCCCAGGCTTCGGTGTAGTACTCAGGAAAATCATCTCACCATGGAGATTATATCCATGACTGGACTGTGATTTCTGACCACAGCTGGATCCTCAATGGCTGCTCAGTAATCCTCTTTTTACACATTCTTGGTTGGTTCTTTTTCCAATTTCCCACATCATCTGTTCCATTTTCTTAGCATGCCCCTCTGGTGCCCTAATTTAGTCTGCTCTATTCCTACCTCCCTTCAGCAGATAATCTACTAGTTACCCACTGCTCTGAAAAGATAGAGCCCATCAGTTACAAACTCTCTCTTTCCCTCAAAACATTTATTTTCATGGCTACTTTTATCTTCGTTCTTTTTGTATCATCCCTTCCAAGGCTAGCCTTTTTACCTATCCCCCAATGCCTCCTTTAAAGTATTATTATTTTAATATCTCCCTTCTCTCTTGTACCTTTAGTATTTTTCTCAAAGAGTTCTTTTTCTTCTGCCTGCAAACATATCCAAGAATTTCTCCTTCACCTACTCCCCCTGAATCTTCTTTTAATCCTATCATTCTCACTTACTAATGGGGAATCTTTTTCCTTCATTTTATCTGAAATTTTCTTGAAAGAGCCATCTATACTTCCTCAACTTTGTCTTCAATTCATGAACTCTGTCTTGTGAACCCTTCCCTCTATTTAACTTTCAGAGGTCAGCATTGATTTCCAAATTCAGATTGGGTGGATTGGATGTGTTGAGATACAGAAAACAGAGGAGGGGAGGAGTGTGTGTGTGTGCACACACACAGGATTGCCCATGCTTGTTTAGAGGGGAAAAGAAGTATGATGGAGAGGGTATGGAATTCAATACTATGTCTTTCTTCTGTTTCAGGGAAGTTCATTGCATGATCTAACATTACTTCTTTCTCTGTGCTTTTATTCTCAACCATTATGCACCATGTTTCCACCATCTCATTTGTTGAATTCTATAATGAAATTATCACCTTTTTTACTACAAATGATGATGATGATGGTAATGATAGTGGCCACCTTTTGACTACTTAGTCTGTGCCATAAACTGTGTTAGATATTTACATGCATTATAAACTTTAATCTTCACAACAGATTATTAAAGTATGTATTATATTTTAATACCTATTTTATGGATGGACCACTGAAGGTTAAGAGAGAGTGTCTTAACCAAGATCACATGAAAAGAGGTTGCACAGGGCGCTGAACCCTGGTCAGCCTGGCTTTCAGCCTCTCCTTAGCCACTACACTCTACTGCTTTCTTTGATCTAGGTCCAGATGCCATATCACTAGCTTTTGGTGAAGATAACTGTGAGATCATATTTACTTTCTGGCATTTCCAGTGCCACAGTGACTTTGTTACTACTATTCTCTTAAATCAGTCTGTGGACTTCCTCAGTCCTATGCATGATTTCTAGCTCTTTTGTTCAGTTTTCTTATGAAGAGTAGTGGGTATCTCTCTTCCATTATGGTTTTTCTTTCTATGTCACTTTTTGCTGATTTTTAACAATTCTCTCAACAGTTTCCTTTAAGTCCACATTCACCATGTTAATGAATCTCCAGCAAAATCATTTCTTCTTGGTCTTTGTGAACTTTTCTCCTTCCCTTGCCAGAAGTCTATCGTTCTGAGATATTAAGTGATTGTCCAGAAAACCACATCCTATTCTTTCACATTATCTAAGTAGCAAGATATCCATTTCCCATTATCCTCCCTTCTAGTGAAAAGTCATGACCTTCAACAGGAAGAAAAGGTAAAAGTCTTCCACATGCCCATGAAGTCTTCAGTTTTCTACCTAAACTTTCAAAGTCAGTAGATACAGTCCAGGTTCTTCTTGGTTGTATACCTTGTTCCCAGATCTAAGCATATGCAGGATTAAAACTGTAACAGAACCCTTGGGCTGCTCCGATTGAAACAGAACCCACGGGCTGTTTAGTTAGGGGCCCGATTGCCCGCGGCCAGAATTATAACTCTCAATACCAGAGTTTGGTGAAAAGAAAAAGAATTGTTTACACATAGTCCTGCCTCCCCCTCCCAGACCTGGCCAGTCTTAGGAAAGTCAGAAACACCATTTCCTTACTTCCTGGGCACAATTCAGCTTTACCAGTAGCTGCGAATCACTCAGTTCTGATTGGGGAGGTCCTTTCCGTGCTGTGGTGCCCTCCAGCTCTCAATGCAGGACCGCCTGGATTCTCAGCCTCCTTGCAAACTGCCTTCTTCCTGTAAACTGCGTGGATCTCCTCTCCTTCTCAAAGCCGCCTGGCGAGAGCTTCTTCTTTAAGCAGCCTGGAGACCCCTTCTCCAAGCCACATGGAGGGAGCCCACAAGAGCCAGAGAGTGAGGGCGTGAGGGCCAGAGAGAGCCTGAGAGAGAGAGAGCCTCCTAGAGCCAGAGCCAGCCCAAAATGTCCGCAGCTCCTTCCCTCTTCCTCCCTGCCTCCTCTCTCCCCCTGCGTCCTCTCAAGCAGTGGGTGTTGCAAACAGTTCTGACCATTCACAGAACCCTACGTAGGCTCTGTCTGCTTCTTCTGTACCAGCCCACAGTCCAAGATCCCTCCCATCTTCCTGAGTCTTAGAAGTAAAGCGGATCTTTGCAACAATGTATCCAGCCACTAGCTCCAGGCATGCAAGGGCATCCTGAAAGCTGCTTCCTGCTCCCTATCTCCCAGCCGCAGACTCTGGGGTTTGTTTTTGGACTCCCCTGTTTCTGTAACAAAACTAAACTGGAAGATGTAATAGCATCCATGTTCATTGCATTGAATCAAGACGTCCAAGGCTGGAGAATGTGTTGGGACAATAACAACAATAAAAAAGGCAGCCCTGCCATTAATTGGGCTGGGAGGACAGATAACACATAAATACAACTGCAAAATCAACAGGAAACATTGCTTCTCCCAAAGTCATTCAGCAGCTGTAAAAAACTATAAAGACACCTTCTTTCAGTGAATACTGCTTTCATGCCACAGATGTCCCAGACCCTCTGTTATTCCCTGCTATTACTGGGAAGTGCCCAGCCCCAGTTGATCCCCACTTGTCCTAATCGTGTCTCAGAAATATAACCAGTCCAGAACTGATCTCTGGTTTCCTTAGGCCCTCCTCTAAATTATTCAGCAAGAACCCTAAAGATGCTTCCCTTCTCCCTCTAGCCAAGTAGCATCCCATGGTACTTCTGGAGTGTCCTCTGTTATGATGAGTGAATAAATCTGACTTTGTTGGACTACAGGCTTGTTCTTTGTACTCTCTAGTTGATAAACTTCAGATGTCATTCTCACCTTGAGCTTCCCTACAAATGAAAATTAGGCCTATTTAATTATGTTCAAGTATGGTCTAGTTCCATATTTACTGCCTTAAGAATGAAGGCCCCCATCCCTTTCCTGGCTCATCCCAGATGTAGTGCTAATAACTGATATGATGCCATCTTAGCCTAGAATAATAGCATGAGCTAAAAACCCAGAATTAGAATGATACTAGGGACTTGATATACTTGGGTCATGGTGGTTAAAGTGATGCAGACTTAATGATCAGTCTGAAAGTGACTCCAGATGGAAGTGAGTGGTGAAAAAAGTGAGGGACATTCATTACTTTTAAAAACATGTTTAAAGAAGTGTTTGGGTTGGGGTGGGGTAGAGAGGTGAGAGAAAGTAATTCTGGGTAAAGCCAGATGACTTGTGTAAAAGGATGGAAGCCAAAACAAAAAAGTCATATTTGAACAACCTCTTCCCTTGAGACTGAAGAGGCAAAGAACAAGGTTTTAATTTGTTGATCTTCTTCCCAGTGAAGTATATAGTTTGAGGGCTAGGGAATCTGATTAGGATTTAAGGAGAGACTATACAACACGTGGCCATCATAGTACCATAAAAATAGTCTAGAAAGGAGGAGGAACAGAAATGTCTAGCAGTACCCAAGACAGAGGAGTGGTAACGACTTGGCAGCTTCTTGTTTATTTATTTATTGGGGTGACATTGTTTAATAAAAGTATATAGGCTTCAGGTGTACAATTCTGTAACACATCATCTGTATGTTGTATTGTGTGCTCACTATTCTAAGTCAAGTCTCTTTCCATCACCATTTACAGCCCCTTTACCCTCTCCTTCCTGCCCCTGCTTATTTCCCTTGAAGGTACTTGTTACCTGTGGATATCCTTTCAACTTCTGCTTGCCTGGACCACTCAAAACAGGGAGATATTTTTTCCTGTTTGATTGTGGTTTTTCATTAGGAAAAAAGCAAATTGATATTCCAATTTAGAAGGTATCTCAGACAAATACTACAAACCAGGTCAGTAACCCCTCAAAAGAAGGGTGACAGGTGAATTCCATGTCAGTTACTCTGAAGACCTGTGCTGTTTCACCATGAGGCCATTTAGAATACAGTTCATGTTCTTCTTGTTTGTAGACCATTAAGTCTGTCTTTTTTCTTGTCACCAAAAACTGCTGAGGAATGTTTGTATTGCATCATCATTTATGCTGAAACCAAAGCCTTAATTCTGCTGTATTGCATAAACTAGCACTTTTCTTATCTTGAGCAACTTTATTGAAATTGATTAACTGGTTAGGTGGTAACTCTACCTCTTCTGAGTCCTTTTTTCCTATTTAGTTGTGATGCATGTTGCATTTTTAACTCTGACTATAAAAAATAACAATATTTTTGTTCGTCAGTTTATTTTGTTCATTAGATTCCACGTATCAGTGAGAACATACGGTATTTGTCTTTCTCAGATTGGCTTATTTCACTTAGTATAATAATCTCTAGGGAGGGAAAAGGGGGTGGGGGTAGGTGAGGGTGGGCAAAAGCAGGGATAAATGGGGACAGAAAGATACTTTGCTTTAGGTGATGGATGCATGATGCAGTGTACAAGTGATGTTTTGTTGAGTTGTACATTTGAAACCTGTATGGTTTTGTGAACCAATGTCACCCCAGAAAATTCAATTAAAAATAGCAATATTAAGTACGGTAAATTTGCTTTGGTCTGGAAGAATATTTGTTCAGGAACCATTTATTGAGCACCAACTATGTGCCAGAAAAATGTCAAACGATGTTTTGAATAATTGAGCTGTTTTTGTTGGATTAGAGCAGCAGCAAACCACTTACAAGGTATGTTCTTTGGAAAGAGTGGTCACAGGAGGAGTAGGTGAGATATTACTTCTTGAAAAGAAACTTAATTCTGTCCAGTTTTAAGTAAAGTCAGTGTATTTTAGCAAAAAGTGTGGCTTGAAACTTTTGTCACTTACAGCTTTTAATGAACAAGTAGCACTTTAGTGGCAGGCTTTGTTCTAAGCATTTTACAAATAACTCATTAATCCTCCCACAACCTATGAGGTGGATACAATTTTCACCCTATTTTATAGATGAAGAAACTGAGTCACATGGAGTTTTAGTACCTTGCCTAAGGTTACAAGGCTATTAAGTTGTGATGTTGGGATTTGAATACAGGCAGTCTGTTTCCACACTCTGTGCTCACCTGTATTAAGCTGTAAATAGGCTCTTTCTGAAGGACCTGAAAGGTTAATTTGCTTAAGTGGATTTATTTTGCCCCATGAAATACTGCTTATGCTATTGATGTGTTTATCAGACTTGTTTATCCCTGTATAAGGATGGTTTTCTACCCAACTCTAATCCATATTATGACAAATTCTGAATTAATGATAATTATTTTTAAATTTCTGTTTTTTTTTAAAAAAACTATGTGCCACTCACTTGTCTCTAAAGCTAATTCTTTTAGCCATCAACTGTTTAGTTCCACAAGCCCTCTGTTCCATTGCTCCCTCAACAGCAGATTCCTACAGACCCAACATGGGATGACTTTATCCTGCCTCAGTCTAGTAGTGACCAAGTCTCCTACCTTCAGGGAAAAACCTTTCTTGAACTATATCAATATGTACAATGACTGAAAATTGTGTCACTACAACAAAATATATCCAGTAGCGGGATTGAAATAGGTCCTTCAACAGTCTTGTGTTGCTCGTTCCACTTGGAAGATGGACACACAGGGTCATACTTCTCCTCACCTTAATTAACAACAGGAGCATCAATATCACAAAGGATTGCTCTAATGATTTGTGAGATTTGATTTGGCCTTGAGAACATGTGGTTTTTATCTTTTTTTTTTTTTTTAAATATATTTTATTGATTATGCTGGTTTTTATCTTTTTAAAAAAGTTGGCTTTATTGAGACATAATGACATTCAATGGGCCCTGGCTGGTTTGGCTCAGTGGATTAAGCGTCGGCCTGCGAGCTAAGTGTCGCTGGTTCGATCTTCCAGTCAGGGCACATCAGAGAAGGAAAACTCTGACTCCAAAAAACCTCCGCTGCCTTGCGGCATACCTCTTCAGGGGAAAAGCTAAGGGAGTAAACCCCGACAGAAAATCCGGAGCCGGAGTCCCTAAGGCGGTTTGACGTTGTAGTCTACACCGGCAACTCCTGCGGCGCACCTGAAGCCAAGCTGTATTGACTCCGTCTTTCCCTTGGACCCTTCAGCTGCGAAGAGAGGGGGGGTCTGCTGCATGGGCAACAGCAGACCCTCCACATCACCCTGCCCAGGCTCTGTAGCTTCAGCTTCACTGGAGAGGACACTCCAGTGTCATCGCAAGATGTCGATTCAACACGGGAGGAGACAGATACCGTGTCACTCCCGAGTCGGACTGCACAGCCATTCTCGGAGGTGCAGATAGACTCTTAAGAAGCTACACCATCGTCTCTCGAGGCTCTGTAGCTTCAGCTTCACTGGAGAGGACACTCCAGCGTCATCACAAGATGTCGATTCAACATGGGAGGAGACAGATACCGTGTCACTCCCGAGTCGGACTGCACAACCATTCTCGGCGGTGCAGATAGACTCTTAAGAAGCTACATCATCGTCTCTCGCGACGGACGGCTGCCGACAATGACATTCAATAAATGGCACATATTTGAAGTGTACAAGGTGATAAGTTTGGTGATGTTTTAGAATATGTATCCACCTGTGAAACCATCACCATAATCAAGATAATGAAAAACACCTATTACCCTCAAAAGTTTCTTCCTGGTCCTTTGTTAATTCTTCCCTTTTCAGCCATCTCCCCCCACCCATTGGCTTTCTATCACTATGTTAATTTGCATTTCCTAGTGTTTTATGTAAATGGATCATGCAGTATGTAGTCTCTTTTATTTGGCTCCTTTTGAGATTTATCAATATTATGTGTATAAACAGTTCATTTGTTTTTCTTAGCCTATTGTGTGGACATACAACAATTTATCTGTTCACCTGCTGGTAGACATTGAAGTTGTTTACAGTTTTTATCTACTATGAATAATGCTGCTATGAACGTTTGTGAGCAAATCTTTCTATGGACAGGCTTTCATTTCTCTTGGGTAAATAGCCAAGATAGGAATGACTGAACCATACAGTAGATGTATATTTAACTTTTTAAGAATATGCCAACCTATTATCCAAAGTGGTTGCTGATGGGAATGTAAAGTGGTAGAATCAATGAGTTTGCCTTGCTCCACATCCTTTCCTGTTCTTGATAAGGTCGTAATTAATTTTAGCCGTTCTACTAAGTGTGTAGGTGTATCTTATTGTAGCTTTAGGTTGCCTCTTATTTTTAACTTATTTGTGTCATTATATTTAAAGTGGATTTTTATAAGGAGTATATAGTACATAGGTTCTTGCTTTTTAAATCCAGTCTATATATTCCTGCCTTTAGTTGATTTGTTTAGAGTCTTTACATTTAAAAAGTTTTATTTAGATATAGTTTACAAACTGTACAATTCACCTATTTAAAGTACACAATTTAATGGTTTTATTATATTCAGAGTTTTGCCAGCAGTCACCACAATCTAATTTTAAAACATTGCATCACCCAGAAAGAAACCCTGTATCCATTAGCAATCAATCTCACTCCCTCACCCCCAGCCCTAGGCCACCACTAATCTACTTCCTGTCTCTATAGATTTGCCTATTCTGGAAATTTCCTTTAGATGAAATCATGTAATTTGATCTTTTGTGACTTCTTCAGCATAATGTTTTCAAAGTTTATGCCTGCTGTAGCATGTAAAAATACTTCATTTTTTGGCTGAATAATATTCCATTGTGTACATATGCCACATTTTATTCATCAGTGGATGGACTTTTGGGTTGCTTCCACTTTTTGGCTATTATGAATGGTGCTACTGTGAACATTCACATCTTAAGTTTTTGGGTGGCTAAATATCTTCATTTCTCTTGGCTATATACGGAGGGGTGGAATTGCTGGGTCATATTGTAACTCTGTGTTTAATATTTTGAGAAGCTGCCAAACATTTTTTTCTAAAGCAGCTGCATCATTTTACATTCCCAGCAGCAATGTATGAGGGTTTCAATTTCTCCACATTCTTGCCAACACTTGTTATTGTTTGTCATGGGATGCCTTTCAATTTATTTAGGTCTCGTTTAGTTTCTGTTAAGAATGTTTTGGAGATTTAGAGTACAAATTTTGTATGTTTGTTGAATTTATTTCTGAGTATTTTATTATTTTTGATGGTGTAAGTGTAACTTTGCTTAATTTTATTTCAGATTGTTTGTTGGTAATATATAAAAATGCTGTTGATTTCTGTATACTGACCTTATGTCCTACAGCCTTGCCAAATTCATTTATTAGTTCTAATAGTTTTTTTTTAGTTAATTCCTTAGTATTTCCTGTATACATGATCATGTCATCTGTATTTACAGATAGGTTTACTATTTACTTTCCAGTTTGGATGCCTTTTATTTATTTTTCTAGTCCAATTGCCCTGGCTAGAACTTCCAGTACTGTGTTGGATAGAATGTGCGAGACTGTATACCTCTCTTTTCCTGATTTTAGGGGGAAAGCATTCAGCCTTTCATCGTGATGTTATGATGTTAGTTATGATGTTAGCTCTGAATTTTTCATAATTGGTCCTTAATTGGGGGCAGGGGCGAGTTCTCTTCTATTCCTAGTTTATTGATGGTTTTTATTACAAAAGGGTATTCACCTTCTCCCCTAGGAGTGACGTGGGGTTAGGGTGATCAGGGCCCAGTATTCTTATCCTGCTGAGTCTGGAGTAGTTTCTACCCTGCATGTGGGAGCTGGGTGAGGGAAGGTCTTATTGGCTGTGTCTGATTGAAATGCAACTTGTGCAACACAGGATAGAGGATGAGAAACACTAGCAACCTGTCCCTCCAGGGGCGAAACTGTAGCCCCAGACTTGGGGCTGGAAAGGGGAGGAGCCCTTATCTTCTTGGTTTCTCAGGGTAGAGCCTCTGACACAGAGGTGAGGGAGGGTGGTAAGGAATCAGGTTATAGCTCAAATGCCATCCACTCTCACTGCTCTTGATGAGATTTAATAGATTTTTTTCAATGTATGTTTTTCCATTTCCTGAAAAGCTCCTTACTCTTGTCATTCTGTAAGTTCCAATCAATGTAATGATTAGCGCTTACAATTAAAAAAAAATACTTGGAAATAATTTCAAACTTACAGAAAATTTACCAAAAAGTAGTACAAAGAACAACCCTTACACTCCTTACCCAGATTCACCTATTGATAACATTTTACTCCATTTCCATGTTCTGGTGTACACGTGTGTAGGTATACATATTTCTGAGCCATTTGAGGTGAAAATGCATACATCATGGCCCTTTACCGCAAATCATTAAGTATTTATTAGAAATAGAAATATTTTCTTATATAACCATAGTATAGTTATCAATTTCAATAACCTTAACATTGATTATCCATAGTATAGTTATCAATTTCAGTAACCTTAACATTGATTATTTAATGTACTAGAGAAATTATAACCCTCTATTTTTATCTCATGCTTCCTATTTTGTGTCATATTGTGCATAATATTAATGCATTGGTACATACCTGGGAGCAAATGCTTGACTGTTTTTCTACTGGTAGACATGCAGTAAAAATATTTGTGAAGCAACCAGTCCAGAGTTTGACCAAGTGCTTTCAGTGTATCGGCTCAGCTAATTCTACTTTGTGAAACAGGCAAGATATATTTTCCCCACCCCTATCAAATATGAAGAAATAGTAAGGAATTCACTAAGGATATAAAGCTTAGCCAGTGTTAGACTTGGGCCTCAACCCCAGGATTTTTGACCCCAGAGTCTGTGCTCTTTCCACACCAAGTGACCTTGCTGAATAAGCTTTCAGCTGTTTACATGTGATTTTTGATATTATGAGTTTGAAAGCAACTTAAGATCATATGGTTCTAAAACCTTTGTCAGATGCTTCCACCATATATATTTGAAGATGCTGTGGGTGAGGTTAAGTGGCTGATATCTCCTAAACCCCCTTAAGCAAAGTAGGACAAAGGAAACCTTACTTCCACTTCCCTTCTTCTTCTCAAAAGGCCCCCCTCACATCCTGAAAAAATGTTTGACTTGTTTGTGTAACAAACATTCTAATGGTGCTTTACCGATTACAAAGCATTTAAATACATTCTTTCATTTTAGAGCCACACCTCCCCTATGAAAACAGACCCCAAGGCGATGTGTGTGTACCTTCAAGTCTGAGAAGCACTGCTCTAGGGTACTGACCCTTTGCTTCTACTCAAAACTGGCTGTCTTTGTCCCCTTACCAACCTCTCTGGAAATGACCATGAATTCTTGTCATGGCCAGGCTCCGTGGTCAGACAATTTCTCTTTAGTTGAAGGCAGCAGTCTTCAGAGCGGGATATACAAGATAATCTACTAGGGTGTGGGAAGAAAATAATTGAGGAAAAAAATTTTTGCTGTTTCTCTAGCTGTTCTTTTATTCTCAGTATCTCCTTTTCCTTTTTAACAGTTTTTTAAAAGTTATACTTCACATACCATCATTTCACCCATTTAAAGTGTACAATTAAAGTGTACAGTTCAATGGTTTTATGTATATTTTCACTAAATTCAGAACATCTGTGTCCTACCAAAAAGAAACTATGTGCCTATTAGTAATCACACCCCTCACTGCCCAGTTCCAGGAAACCACTAATGTACTATCTCTATAGATTTCCTATTGTAGGCATCTCATTTAAACATAATTGTGTAATATGTGGACTGCTATGTCTGGCCTCTTTCATCATGTTTTCAAGGTTCATCCATGTCCTAGCATACAGCAGTACTAATTCTTTTTATAGCTTAGTAATATTTCATTGTATGCATATACCACATTTTGTTTATCCATTCACCAGTTGAGGAATGTTAGGGTTGTTTCCATTTGTTTGCTATTGTGAACAATGTTGCTATGATCATTTGTGTACACGTTTTTTGGTGGACATATGTTTTCATTTTTCTTAGATATAGTAATATTCCTTGACTAGCATAAATATTATGTGTTAACTTTTGACAGACACTAGAAGAGTAAATGTGGCTGGCTTCTCCAGGGGATTGGATTTTATTTTTTCTTTGGCTTTCCATGCTGTTTCTCTCACTCTGTCCCATTTTATTGACCTTCCTATTTAGCTCTTTTCTTGTCTTCCTGCATGCTTTTTACTCCTACCGGGGATGCTGTGAGGGGAAAGGAAATATTTGTTGAGTAATATTGAGGTGCTTTGTACTTCACATTTAACTTCACAACAACCTTTTTAAGGTTGGTGCTATTAAACCCATTTAAAGATGAGGAATCTAAAGCTCTGGGACTGTATGTAATTATTTAAAATCACCTTGCAATTTAGAGGCAGAAATGAGATGAGCCCACTTCTGTTTGATTCCAGTGCCTATGCTATTTCCATAGACTGTCTCCCAGGTGAAGTATTTGAGGTTCAGAGGACAGATCTTGCTTCTCACTGGAGACATCAAGATGGATGTATGGAGTGAGAAAAAAAGAATAAGTAAAAGATGATGCCAAGATTTTGATGAGACTATGTGAAAAGGGATAGATGGAAAGTGGAGGGGATGGTAGGTGGATACAGGAGTAAGACCAGGTTTGGGAAAGGAGGGTGTTGTTTAGTATTCTGTTTGGGACATATGGAATTTGAAGGCATCATTCATTCAACTGATATTTGAGCGGCTTGCTTGTGCCAGGCACAGTGCAGGATGCTGGAGATATGTTGCATGAGATAGCCATGGTTTCCTGCCCTAATGGAGCTTGTGGGATTCATTGGACAGAGTAGAAAACAATTGAAATCAAGGGTAATGGGTGTCATGATAGAAGAGGGGAGAAAGAGTTAATTCATGTGTCTGGAGAAAGTGATTCTATAAGGCTCTGAAGTTAGTAGAAAGAAGTTCAAAATGGCTATAGCTTAAGGTACAAATGGGGAAGGACATAATTGCTAGAGATGGATATAAGAGCTAAAAAGATTATAGAGTTGATAATATTGTTTCCCACCTCTTTCCTCCTTCCTATCAGGGAAACAAGATAATTGCCTGCAGCCACATGGAACACCTGGCAGCTTCCTGGTTGTCTAGCTTTGTTTCCCCCAAGCCTTTGAACTCTGCCTGGAGTTCTCCCTCATCCCTTTTGTCTAGCCAATTTCTGCTTATTTTTATCATCATCTTTCAGCAAGCCTGCTGTGACCTCCCTGTTCCATGTCCCCACAGTTTCCTGGGCCAACTGATCCCACAGTCTCTTCTATTAATTATAAGTGGCCTAAGAGCGGGGACATGTTCATCAACCTGAGTAGTCCCCAGAGTGCCTGACACATAGTAGGATGGATGCATGGATGAATTAAACAAAAATGACCACATCTTGAGAAAAATGTGCATTGTATGACAAAAGGAAGAGTCTTCATCACTTCATAGAAAAGGAGTTTTGCTTGTCAGTCTAACTCACTGGTTCTTAACTGGGGGGAGGGGGATTTTGCCTCTCCCCACCTAACATTTGACAATGTCTGGAGGCATTTTTAGTTGTCACATTTGGCAGCAGGGGTGGGGGCAGGTGGCTCCTGGCATCTAGTAGAGGTCAAGGATGCTGCTAAACATCCTATTATTCACAAGACAGCCACCCCCTCACAAAAAAGAGTTACCCAGTCCCAAATGTCAGTAGTACTGAGGTTGAGAAATCTTGGTCTAATCTAGTTCAGCTCTCTTTTTTTAACCTAAAGCAGTGTTTCTCAAAGTGTGATCAATACCCTATCCCCTCCCCTGGCAGTGGCAGCATCTCCTGGAAACTGTTACAAAAGCCAATGCTAGGGTCCCACCTCAAAGCTACTGAAGGAAAAACTCTGGCGATCAGGTCCAGCACTGTTTTAGCAAGTCCTCCAAGGGATTCTGACGCAAGCTGAAGTTTGAGGACCATTTCTAAAGGCAAAAAGCTGGTTGTTAATGGAGCCAGCACCAGAACCCCAAGAGAAGCCAGAGTGGGAGTGGTCAAGGAATAGTGTCAGAAAAATCCACAGGAAGTGATGGTTTCCAGAGTGGAAGTGGTCATTGGTATCAGATATTCTTGAAGAGTTGTTAAATAGCAGGAGAACAGACAAAGGGATGTAAAAGACTGCTGCTAATAGTTAAGACTTCTGTACTTCTGTAGTGATGGGAGGTGAACATAAAGTTGTTAGGAAGAGAAAGGTTTGAGTAGGGGGGACCTGAAGACTTTTAGTTTGCAGTTATCTATGCAAAATAACTGCTTTTTATATTTATATTTAGTATTAGGCTCATGGAACTAACTTGCTAGTACTCTCATCCCTCTTACACAGCAGCTCTTATTCTTTTTGTGTGTTCTAACAGGCTTTGTCTACGAACATAACTATTATTACAGTGGAGTGTTTTGCTGTGACAATAAATAAAAGGGTGTTTTCAAAGGTTATGCCAGAGCAGTAGGCAGCATTTTGCTATGGCACCAAAGGTAAACTCTATTCCATTGTCAGTTTGTTCTGCTTGGGGGCAGGGAGGTTTGGTAGAATTTGAGGTCCTAGGAAAAGCTAGGGAGATGTATTTAGGCTAATTTTGGCTGTCTGGGAAGAAAACATTAAAAGTGCCAACTTCAGGACAGAAATTGTTCTTAAGCCTCATTAAGGAAACCAAGGATATTGATAAGACAATGAGAGAGGAAAGGACTCCTTTAAGAAAAAAGAATTTCCTATATTTTACCTGGATTGGACAGTTTTCTAAAAAAGCTTTTGATTGAGTGGAGGTGGAAGGAGAAAAGGATTTTAGAGGATTGTCTGTTTTGGAGGAGGGAGAGTTAATATAGGTGTTGGGGTTAGGGATTTGTTTCCTTAACAAATTGTGTTAGGGAAATGCTCCTTGACAATGAATATAATTTATATATATATATATATATTTATATAAAATATTATATATAATATAAATTTATGTATAAAATAGATATATATTTAATGTGGTTACTTTTTTTCTCTTTAAAAAAGTTTGTGGATATACAGGGGTGAGCAAAAGTAGGTTTACAGTTGTGAGTAAATGAAATACAGTTTATTCTTCTTCTTCTTATTATTATTAACCTACCTTTGCTCACCCCTGTATGTACCAGGCGTACTGCAGTGAATTCTTAAGCACATTTCACAAGTCAGGGAAATTAATGGTGGTATCTCCAGTTTACAGATGGGGAAACTGAGGCTCAAAGAAGTGAAATGATGTAGCCAGTCAGACAGCAAATAAGTGTCAGATCTAGAATTCTAAACCCTGGTATGTTTTTGTGCAAGTCTACTGCAACTTCCATAATAACATAGTTGCCATAGTGATCAGTTTTCTAGAGGTATCTAGGATGTCTTTATACCTCCTTTTGTTAGACTAAAGTCAGTACCCAGAGTTGTACAAGCACCACAAGGGATCTTTTCAAAATATTTGAAAATTTGTGTGTCCAGACACTCCCCAAAGAGCATCTATGGAGGGAGGATTAAAAAAAGAACAGAACCAGCTCCCCCATTTCCTCCTAGCTCCTCTTCTTTCCTAGAAGCCAGGCTGCACAAAGGCTGATTTTCGTGTGTGGAGCAGGTGGTGGGCAGGGTTGGGCCAGCCAGCCCCAAGCTGATTCAGCTGTGATGGTGACAGCTGCTGTTCTCCACTTGCCTGTAGCTAGCTGATCTCAATCACCTGGAGGAGGGACAGGGAGCAGAAGGGTCTTTTGTGGCCATGGGCAACTGGTATCAAGCTTTCTGGGTTCAAATTTTATCTCTGTTGCAAACCAACAGTGTGATCTTGGGTAAGCTGATCCTTTAAATTTCCCAGGGGACAGAATAAAATACTGGTTAAGTGTAGGGACTTTGAACATTTTTCCATGTGTCTGTTGGCCATTTTGATGTCCTTCTGGGAAAATGCCCATTTTTAAATAAGGTTGTTTGTTTTTTGTTATTAAATTGACTGAGTTCTTTATATATTTTTGGATATTAACCCTTTTATCTGATATATGGTTTGGAAAAATTTTCCTCCCATTTTGTAGATGGTCTTTTCATTTTGTTAATTGTTTGTTTTGTTGTACAGAAGCTTTTGCTTGATGTAGTCCTATTTGTTGATTTTTGCTTTTGTTGTTTGTGCTTTTATCTATGAGTTTTTTCCCCTACTTTTTCTCCTAGGAGTTTTATGGTGTCAGGATTTATGTTTAGTCTTTGATCCATTTTGAGTAAGTTTTCTGAATGGTGTGAGAGGGAGATCCAATTTCATTGTTCTGCATGTGTTTCCTCAGTTTTCTCAGTACCATTTGTTGAAGAGACTATCCTTCCTCTATTGGGTGTTCTTGGCTCCCTTGCACAACATCACTAATCATCAGGGAAATGCAAATCAAACCCACAGTGAGGTATCACCTCACACCTGTTATAATGAGTACCACCAAGAAGACAAGAGACAACAAGTGCTGGTGAGGATGTTGTGAAAAGGGAACCAGTACGTATACAGTGAGTCCTCACTTAACGTCATTGATAGGTTCTGTGACTTTAAGCAAAAGACCTATAGTGAAACCAATTTTACCATAAGCTAATTGATATAAACAAGAGTTAAGTTTCTATGGCATCTCATTAAGATAATGATGTTATTTGTGGACTTGCTGTAGATTATTGGTGGGAATGTAAATGGGTCCAACCACGATGGACAACAATATTGAGGTTCCTCAAAAAATTAAAAATAGATCTACCATATAATCCAGTAATTCCACTTCTGGGTATATACCCAAAGAAAATGAAAACAGGATTTTAACAAGATATATGCACTCTCATGTATATCACAGCATTATTCACAATAGCCAAGATATAGAAACAACCCAAATGCCATCAATGGATGAATGAATAAAAACGTGGTACATATACACAATATAGTATTATTCAGCCATGAGAAAGGATGATATCCCTTCATTTGTGACAACATGGATGGACCTTGAGTACATTATGCTAAGCAAGATAAAAGTCAGAGAGAGAAAGACAAGTGCTACATGATATCACTTATATGTGGAATTTAAAAAAGTTAAATCTGTAAAAAACAGAGTAAAGTGGTGGTTACCAGGCATTGGGGGGGGTGTTGGGTAAGAATAATAGTGTTTAAGGGTACAGACCTGTAACAAATAGTAACGAAAATAGACAATAATATTATACTATAATTATGTAATGTGATATCACTACATCAGGAATCATATTACAACATATAAATGTATCAAAGTAACATGTTTTACGTCTTAAACCTCCACAATGTTACATGTCATTTATTCAATAAAAGTGTTGGGACTTTGAGATCTGAGGAAAGTACGTTTAAGCTTCCAGCTCTACCACTTTTACTAACTGTACACCCAGGGTCGACTTCATGGTCATGCAACCTGTTCAGTCCCCAGGCTTGGGTAATCCAAAAGACCTTCTGCTAGGTTTAATTCTCTGCTTTCTCCATCTTGAATTTTTTTTTCCTTTTTGTTCAATCAATTGGGGTGACACTGGTTAGCACAATTTTACACATTTCAGGTGCACATTTCTACAGTACATCATTTGTACACTGTATTGTGTGTTTGCCAACCCAAGTCAAGTCTCCATCCATCACCATTTGAAATTCTTAATAATTTTTGAACAAGGGACCTCCTATTTGTATTTTGCACTAGGTCATGCAAATTACATAGCTTGTCCTGTGTTACCTTTGGGAAATTACTTAACTACTCTGAGTACTGAGGCCTATACAGGGGACGTTCATAAAGCACTTAACTTTTAGTGCAGAGTATGTGCCAGATAAGTATTAGTCATCCTTAACAAGACACTGGGCTTCCATTTCTTCATCTGTAAAATAAAAGTGCTAGATTACTTTGAACAATATAAGGCCTGCTATTTAAACTTAAGGGTTCATTTTCTTTCTTTATGGTCCAGATTTTTAAAAATGTGTCCATGTTAATTTTCTCTACTTGTTGGCCTCTACCTGACAATCTTGAAATAGCCTTTGAAAATTCTTACATAATGATTTTAACCCTTATTTAATTTAAGCCTGCCTTTTTAGTTATAAGATGCATAAGGTCTGAGGATCTAATGTATAGTATGGTGACTATAGTTGATAACACTGTGTTTTATAATTGAAATTTGCTAAGAGTAGAAGAGAAATATACTCACTAAACATATATATTGGATTGGCTAAAAAGTCTATTTGTTTTTTTCTGTAAAATAAAAGACATATTTTTCACTTTCACCAATAACTTTATTGATCTGAATATTTTGAGTGTGTTGGCTATCTCTTGCTATTACTTTCTAGTGGATAGAGGCCAGGGGTGCTGCTAAACATCTCCTAATGCATAAGACAGCCCCACAGCAAAGGACTACCGTATTTTTTGCTCCTAAGATGCACATTTTTTACCCCAAGAGTGGGGGAAAATGTCTGAGCATCTTATGGAGCAAATATTGCATCACAGACCATGATGTGTATTACCTGACCTGTCAGTGGTGGCAACCGATATTAGGAGAGGAAGCAGTGGGCCCACGCAAAACCACTGGGGATGCTTAAATGTCCCACTTTACTGCTGAATCTCAGGGAGTCTGGTCAGTATGAAGATAGTGAAGAAAGTGATATCAGTGATTGTGAGCAACTGAGCTTCATAAATTCTGACACTAGCGATGATGAGTTCTGGGGGTTCCCAGAAAACTAGAAGAGTACTTGAACCTTAAAGTCTCTCCTCATTTGTTAATAACAGTGATGCTGGTTCTTAATACTGCTGTTGACTGCTGTTCACTTTACATGGTTGAAATATTATTCTGTTATATTTTTTAAATATTTTAGTACACCATTTGGTTCAGAATACTTTTTCTTGTTTTCCTCCTCTAAAGCTAGGTGCATCTTAGGGTCAGGTGCGTCTTATAGTGTGAAAAATACAGTATGTGGTGAAAATGTCAATAACACGAAGAAACTTAACAAACCACTTTTGATACATTCGATAAATCACAGTACCTTCTCTATACACTGCACAAAAATTTTTTTTTGCATTTCACTTGCATTTTTACCTTTCTTGAAATAATAAAGCATAATATGCTGAAAATGTTAGGTATCTTTTTTTTATTAAATCATTTTTAATTGTTGTTCTGTTACAGTTGTCCTAATTTTTCCCCCTTTTCTCTCCTCTGCCCATCCCACCCCCCACTTATTTCATCTTCAATATTAAAATGGATCCAGAAAATTCACCGATTTTGATAAGTTTAAAAAAAAATGCATGTTGCTATGGCTGCTGTCACAATACAACCTAACAAAATTGTTTCGAATTAAGTTAAAGACAACTAAGCACTACTAGAGTCATAGTATGGAAAAAACTAAATGAACTTTTTGGCCAACTCAATAAATATGTGAAGTGATGGATGTGTTAATTAACTAGGTAGGGAAATCTTTTTACAACGTATACTTATATCAAATCAGTAAAGTATACATTTTAAATATCTTACATCTTTATTTGTTAATTATACCTCACTGAAGCTGAAAAAAATGTGCCCTCCCTTTTTAAAATGAATATAATATGCTAAGTGGGTATATTTGGCTTGTTGACTCTCCCAAAAAGGTAGATATTTTTTTCAAACAACGTGGAAGATGAAGGCAGAAGCAAAGTTTCTGTGGAAGGGTGGCAGATTACTGGAGGATACAGCAAGATCAAAGAACGTTTGTAGTTTGTTTAAATGGGAGGAGTGGACCACATGCATCACCAGAAATATAGGTGTCCCATGGGGGCAGCTGAAACATAGGCCCCCACAAAAGTGCCGAAGAAGATAATCTAAAACCCAGGTTAGGGGGTTAATTTGGAAGAGGATGAGGGGAACTTCATCCTCTGAAACAAGCAAAAATAGGTTGAAGATACCATGATTTTTTTTCTTTATTGTATACTGAAATACCATAAAAGAGGTCAGTATCTTCACCACAAAGTACTATTTATGCAACTCTTTATGTCCTTGTCATTTTTACCAAAAAGGACAGACGTTGTGTTCTGTCTTTATTGCTTTAAAGTCTCACCTCTGCTAGCACCCCCCCACCATGGGTCACACATTTACCATTTTTTATTTTTGGCAGCTACATTTTAGTCCTTCACTAATATACCAGAGTTTTTTTAAATCACTGACTGATTTAAAAACATCTGGGGAGCAGATGAGTCATTTGAAAGAATGATCTTGTCTACAGTTTCACATATTACTAATTTCTCTGTATCAAAGGGTAGTTCTAAAGCTTCTTACTTGCCTTGAATTATTTTTGTTCATTCTTCAGGCTTGACAAAATGTAATTCATTTTCAGCCAGTCATGCCTATCTAATTGTTTGGTAATGTCTTCATGAATTTAAAATTTTTCCTTAAAAATTACTATGTAAGCTTTCAGGTGATTAAAAAATTTTTTTTAGGTTCTCTGCTTGCTTTACCTCTTTAGCTATGCTTTCTCCACTTAATTATTTTTTGTAATTCATTTATACTGAAGCAGCTTTACTTTTATGAATACTAATTAGTCACATTAAAGCTCTAGTACTGTTTAATGTATTGGACAAAATATAGGAATTAAAATACAAATATTCACTTCCGGCCAAGATGGAGGCTTAGACGGACGTGCTAGGTCTCCCTCTACAACTAGAGAGGAATACAACTACTTCAAAACAAAAGATAACTAGAAATTCCAGAAAATAAAACTACACGAAAGGCCAACGTACAAAGTTATAGACCAGCGACGCTCTTTGGGCAGGTAAGAGCGAAAGTAGGCAGTGCTGTTTGCGGTAGCATCTGGGACAGCGGCAGGGAGAGCAATCCCAGCGGCAGTCGAACTCCGGCAGCTCACGACCCCAACGCTCGGAAAAGCAGCCACTACATCACCTCCAACAGTGAGACCCAGAGGGCGGGAGGACGGATCCCGGTCTCCTAGCGGAATAACTGCAGGAATCCATCTTGGACCCCTGCCGCCACACAAAGCGCCACAGCGCTGCGAAAAAGGTTGCGGATCGCCGCCGGTTGCTGGGTAGTGACCACAAAGGGCCACAGTGCAGCGGAAAAGGTTGCAGATTGCCACTGGTCGCTGGGTTGTGACGAGTACACAGGCACTGCCCCCTATAGCCGGCCCAAGAAAACAAAACGCATCTGTCAAAATGAGGCAGACAACTATAGGAATCCCGGTGGCGCAGCTCACCAGGCAACAGATGAAGAATCTGACAGATGAACAAATAAGAAACCTGTCAGAGGCTCAGTTCAGGGCCATTGTTATCAGGTGGCTTACAGAATTAACAAAAGATCTGGAAAAAGATGAGAAAGAATTGAAAAACACTCATACTGAAAGGAACAAAACCACATACGAGACAGATGGTGAGGAAATAAAATCCAGAGTTCAAATCAACAAACCAGAACATAGAGAAGGAGCAAACAGTCAACCAGTGCAGAGAGAGGAAACAGAAAGCAAAGAAAATGAAGAGAGGATCAGAAACCTTGGGACAGCTATAAGAGACCCAATATAAGAATCATTGGTTTACCAGAGGGCGAAGAAGATGAACTAGAAATTGAAAAATTAAGTGAAAATATAATAAAGCAGAACTTCCCAAACTTGGGGAAGGAAATAGACGTAGAGGTCCAGGAAGCACAGAGAGTTCCAAAAAAACTGGACCCAGGGAGAACCATTCCAAGACACATTATAATCAAAATGTCAAAAGTTAAAGATAAAGAGAGAATCTTAAAAGCAGCAAGAGAGAAGAAAAGAATCATGTACAAAGGGGTCCCAATTAGACTATCAGCTGACTTCTCAAGGGAGACCCTGCAGGCAAGAAGGGACTGGCAAGAAATATTCAAAGTAATGAAAATCCAAAACCTACAGCCACGAATACTCTATCCAGTGAAACTGTCATTCAGAATAGAAGGGCAGAGGAAGTGTTTCCAGGACAAAACAAAACTGAAAGAGTTCATCAGATCCAAACCACTGTTATATGAGATGTTAAAGGGACTTGTTTAGAAAAAGGAGGATCAAAACTATGAACACTAAAATGAAAACTGCATCACCAGAAACAACAGCAGAAGCTAGGGAATTGAAACAAAGGCAAACTAAATAGGCAATGAGAGTGGAAAAAGAACTATAGGTATGGGGAGCATATTGGGGGGAGGTCAGCAGGGATGGGGAAGGGGGAAAGGGAGGGAGATGGTATAGGAATTAAGAAGCATAGTAAGAGGGAATGGAATAGACAGAGGTTGAGAAGAACTATATGCACAAACAATGGACATGGACTAAACGGGGGGGACAACTGGAGGGAGGGGGGGCCACTGGGTGGAGGGGAGCAGAGGGAAGGGAAATTGGGACAAATGTAACACTATAATCAATAAAATACATTAAAAAATAAATAAAATACAAATATTCCTATGATTATTAGAATGTTGAATTAATCCACTGAGCCACACCAGCTGGGGTTGACTTATTTTTTATTGAGATACAATTGATTTATAAATAACATTGTGTAAGTTTAAGGTGTACAGTGTGTTGATTTGCTACATTTGTATATTGCAATATAATAACTGTAGCATTAGCTAACACCTCTTATCATAAAATAGTATTTAAAATCTAATACCTGATTTAGGGAATGCTCAACAAAAACTTCAGCCAATTCTTCAACCCTATCTAAAACTTTGTTTTTCTTTGTAGTATAGGATTTAGTGACACAAAAGAATTAAAATAGCCCAGAATGCTTTTTAAAAAGTATGTTTTAAATGTAAAATCACCAGAAAGCATATAAAAACTACTTATCAATAAATAAACTTGTAGGGGTGGGCTGGGTGGGGGGAGCAATTGGGGAAAAATGGGACAACTGTAATTGAAAAGTGAAAAAATAAAATTAAATAAATAAATAAATAAACTTGTGATTGGAAATATTTTCAACCAAATTTCAAAAAGCAGTTTCACTTAATGGCAGAGATAAAGTGAAGAAATATTTATGAAAGATAACCAAACAAATAAATGTAGGCATAAATGACTAAAAATAAACCTGAAATTAAAAAATGTGGAAGGACCTGACATACAAAAAAATATTTAAAAGTTACAAAACTGTCCTAGTGCTGCATGGAAATGACCAGTATACAAAATACCAGTGACTGGAAATACGGGGTTTTCTCCTCTTTGTTGCTTTGACTAAATTCACTTGCAGCCAACAGAGCAGTGTATCCCTAAAAACTGGTATTATTCATCAGAAGAATGAAATGTTGAGTTTTATTAGGATGTTAATAGGTATGCAATGGTTTAGTTTCTGACGAGGCTAAACATTTTGATATCTTTTAGCCACTTACCCAGAGGAAAGTAATACTAACTATTAATATTTCCTATATTAAGTTCTATTCCCATCAAAATTGTGGCTGCTTTTATCTGTATGGTTTTCCTTTTAATATTTGTAATTTTTTAATGTACAAAAAGCTTTATTTTTATTTAGTTATATTCATCATCCATGGGTGATTATTTGTTCATTTGCTTTGATATTAATAAAATACTCTCACACATTGAGTATAAATGAGTGTGCCACTCCATTTTCTTATAGTTTTTCATAACTAAAAAATAAAAAATTTGGATCCTTGACTCATCTGGAATGAATTTTAATCATTTCCCCAAAAGCATTTATTGAAAGTTCCTTTCCCAAATAACCCATCACTTCTCACACTATAATCCAAAGACATTGTGTAAATTCTTTTTCCACTATCCATAGTAGCACATGGTTGAAGTTGCTTGAATCCTGTTCTAATATCGGATTTCATGGTTAATGAATTCCTCTGTCTCTGAGCCTTACTATACACACCTTTCTCTACTTTTTAATCTGGAAACTCAGCCCTCATACTATACCCTAACCAAAAAAGAATGGTAAAACAAACAAACAAACAAACAAACAAACACCCTGCCGCCCTGGCGAGGTGGTTCAGTTGTTTGGAGCGTCATCCCATACACCAAAAGGTTATGGGTTCAATCTCTAGTCAGGGCACATACCTAAGTTGCACGTTCGATACCTGGTGGTCGGGGTGCATACAGGAGGCAACTGACCCATGTTTCATTCTCTCTCTCTCTCTCAAAACCAATAAAAAAAATATATCCTTGGGTAAGGATTGAAAAAAATAAATAAAACCCCCTGTATCTTGAAATTGTATTGAAAGACACCATGGGTATTTTATGTCATTTTCCATGCCTAAGTCTTTGTGTCCCAGTCTTGGCAGGTTTTCATTCTATTTACTAATTTTTAAATGAAGTTTTTATGTGAAGCAGTCAAATCTTTTAAGATGCAGGGTGTAAATCCAAATATTACTAAATTCATTCCTTTCTATTACTAGCAGCCAGAGAGCAGCAGCTGTTAGACTTAAGAGACTAGCAAAAGAAGACTGAGAAGAATGTATTTGGACTAGTCAATTAATTGTGTTCGAGCTAAATATGATGATTAAACCAATATAATAAACCTTCTCCATATTAAATTTACCAAATCCAATGTCCTCATTAAGGAAATAAGCCCAAGTCCTTAGATCCATAGTTCTTTGCCTCTGAGGCTGAAGGCTTTGGTTGCTCGTTCATGTGAGGGAATCTGGGGGAATTATCCTGGCTTTGGTGGCAGCTGCTCTCTGCTTGGATTGCCATTATCACCATGCTCATTCCTTTTTGTTTTTGACCTCCTAAGTTTGAGCCGTTTTTTGTAGTGGCCACAGAAACACAACATTGTTTTTAATGCAGGTGACATTTAGGACCAAAATAACTTGGAAGTTATAAGAATAAACATTTAAAAATCCTTTGAATGTCTTAAAGGGCAAGGGGTAGCCTAAATGTAGCGAAGCCCCTGCCCTTGGTGGGAAATTTATAATGCCTACTTTCAGGATGTCTTTGTATATTCCAACAAATAGCACCATATAAAACATAATAGGGAATTTTTTTTCTAGCAAGGACCACTTACTCCCTGAAAGAATTCAATTAAGGATCACAAGATTTAAAAATCTTAAAAAGTGTAAAGAAATTTAACAAGTTCCATTCATTGGATTTTAAAATTAGAAAAAGGGAACATAAAATCCCCTCAACAGGAAATGTTGCAAGTAATTTACAAGAAGTTCTTGGGTTTTATGTTATTGGCAGTTAAAAGACAAACAGAGAAGAAGGAAAAAGAGGGATGTGCTGAATTATATATACATAAGAGCTGGCCCCCTGTAAAAAAAAAAAAAAAAAAAAAAGGAATAGGAGCAACTAGATCATGCCAAACTTTCCTGTTTAAAGCATTACAGAAGTTGCAGTGCAAGTTTGTATGCATGTGTGGAAAACTATTCCACAGATTTAAAATACCAGCTATTTATCTTATTGTCCATCTTACTAATTCTGGTCTGTTTCCATTTGCATGTGTAGAAAAAAATATTTTACATTGCTTTTATCATCGGTTTTGCAGATTTTTGTTTTTGTTGATAGAGTTTTAACTGCTAACATTATTTTGTACATTCATTTCTGTGTATCAGGTAGCGTGATAATTTAATATCTAAATTAAATAATATATAAGTTCCTTGAGATCAGGGACTGTGCGTTTTGTTCATGTGTATAACCTGCAAAACAAACAGTGAATGAGGGGGAATTCATGCTATATCAGACTTGCTTTAATCACATCTTCGGGAATTAAAATAATATGTGACAAACATCTTTTGTACAAAGCACTTTCTTGCATGGTAGAGGAGAGATCTAATTTTGGGGGGACTTGTTCCTGAACTGAGAGTACTATCTCAGACAGTTGGTTTATGCTGTAGTATAGTCAACAGTGTCTTGAGTGTCTTCATTATCCCAATAGCCCCACAGTTATTTAGCTTTATCTTTCTTTTTACTAATACTGTAGTGGGTGAATATACTATTAAATCATCATTTACTTGTGGTTCGTTTCATTCATTCCTTTTATAGAAACCATCTGTCTCTAATCTCTTGTTCTGAGGAACATGGGCATTAACTTTATATTCAGGTGCCAAGCTTTCTTACATCATATTGTCACATTACAGAGGTAAAATTGATAGGATTTGTCAACTGTCTAGGTGGAAATGAAGGCCTAAACAATTCTGTGGTTCTGCATTGTCTTAAACTGTTGTTGTTTTGTCCCTACTTAGTCCCCACAATATATTTGTGCCCAGTTAGGGTAATTCAGGTTAAATTTTTTGGTGGTTGTTGCTGCGGTAAAACAGATTTTTGTCTGTCTAGTTGCATTTTGTAGATGTTTATTATTGAAATGAGAATGCAATAGATTTTTGAGACTTTAGGATTTTTTGCTTTGTTGAACTCATTATTTTTTATTTTGTTTCTCGACTATCTTGGTCTTTTAAAAAATATATTTTATTTATTTATTTTTTAGAGAGAGGAGAAGGGAGAGAGAAAGAGAGAAAGAGAACATTGATATGTGAGAGATACATCGATTGGTTGAATCTTGCACACCCGCAGCTGGGGAGCTGGCCTACAATCCAGGCATGTGCCCTGAGCAGGAATCAAACCTACGACCTTTTGGTTCACAGGCCTGCGCTTAATCCACTGAGTCACACCAGCCAGGGCTATCTTGGTCTTCTAGGTTATATAATTATATAGTGCGCAAATGGTGTGTTTAAAATTTTCTCTCATATTACCCATTTTTTATATTTGATTACAATAGTCAAATTTTTAATATGGCTAATTAAGAATGGTGAGTAGATATCTTTGTGTGTTTTTTCTTTTCTTTTTTTTTTAGATCAATACCTCTAGTGTGTTTCCTTTAAGAATAGTGTTGATGTCCTTCAGACATAATCATACTTATAATATTAAAAGAGAATCTTTCTACTTTTAAAATCAGAAATGAATATCAAATTTTCAGATTTTTTTACCATATTGATTCACTTAACTTTATTTTTACTGTTTTTCTTGTGAATCATTGGTCTTATTTAATAAAATCAGCCTTGCAACCTCAGGTTATAACCCGAGTTACCATGGACAACAACTCAAGTGCTGGTATATGGTTTGTTAAAATTTCATTTAGTATTTTGTGTCTCTATTCACAAGTAAGACTAAGCTATAATTTTCCTTTTGATAGCCATATAAGTCAGGTTCAGTAATCAAGCTGACATTCACCTCATGAAAATGGATTTTCTAGAACACTTTTAGGAACCATTTATGTAATGAGATTGTTATTCATTTAATGTTTAAATATTTAAGTGCCATTTTTGTTTCTTTTGAAGTTTGTTGATAATATTGTGTATTCCTTTGGTCTATTTAGGTTCTTTATTTCACTTTGGGTATTGGGCTATTTTTTCTTTTCAAGAAAGTTATCCCTTTCATTTTAAAATGCATATTTGCGTATAGGACTCTCAAATAATTTAAGTCATTTTGCATTAAATATGTATGTTTAAAATCAACATTTTTTGTGCTTTTCACTTGTATTTAATTGTACTCGCAGTTTAGCAATTTTGCTAGTTTTTTCGAACTGCCCCTTTCTTAACATAGGCATGTAGAGCTATGGATATATTTTGATTCACTGTATTTTAAATAGTCCTGTACTTTCTGGATTCAGCTGTTATTTAAGAAAGATATATTTTTACAATTTCCATATGGTATAATTGTGTTTTTATATCCCATTTCTTATCTTAGTGCATTGTGCTGTGTAAAATTCCTGTCATTTCATATTTATTGAGAATATCTTTGTGTTTGAGAATATCTTTGTGTTTGAGTATACCATAACTTATCATGCAAAAAACGTTTTTCTCAGAATTTTCCACTTGAAAATTATTATAAATCCAGCAATTACATTGTATTGATTGTTTTGTTTAGATATACTGAATTCTTTCATTGTTGTTTTCATTGCTAATTTGATTCCTCATATTCAAATTATGGAATAGTTCTCCAACTGGGATTGTATTTGTCTTTATCTGTTAAGTTCATCAGTTTTTTGCTTTGTAAAAAAATCATTACATTTTGTTTTATTTACTGGATATTTAAAAAATTATTATCTGGTGTTTTTGTGTATCATAATGTTTTTTTTTTTTTTTTTTTTTTGCTTTAAAGTTTGCTTTTTTTCCTTCAAATTTTGTGACTAATGTCTTCTGCATTAGCCAACCTAAAAGGAGTAGCCATTTTGAACCTGTACTTTTATGAAAATCTGACCAGTTAGTGTGAGATTTTGTTTAATCCAATCTATAATTATTTTTATTTTATTTCATGCTTAAAATTTAGCATTATAATTACAGTATCCTTATTCAAGTGGGATACATCCTAAAACCTTCAGTGGATTCCTGAAATTGAGGATAGTACTGAACCTTACATATATATATACTATGTGTTTTCCTATAGACACATACCTATGATAGTTTAATTTATAAATTAGGGATAGTAAGAAATTGACAACAATAATAATAAAATAGAACAATTATAAAATATAATCTAATAAAAGTTATGTAAATGTGACATTATTAAGTAAAATAAGGATTACTCGAATACAAGCACTGTGGTACGGTGACTGTTAACTGAAATGGCTACTAAGTGACTAAGGGACAAGTAGCTTATAGAGTCACTGGACAAAGGGATGATTTACATCCTGGGTGGGATGGAGCAGCATGGCTTGAGATTTTTATCATGCTACTCAGAAAGGTATGCAATTTAAAATTTATGAATTGTTTATTTCTGGAATTTTTCATTTAATATTTTCAGATGGTGGTTGACTGTGGGTAACTAAAACCTCAGAAATTGAAACCATGGATTAGGGGAGGACTACTGTATCTTGTATTTTTCACTTAGACATGAAAATTTTTTTCTTCTTAAATTTGTACTCTAGGCAATTTGATGGATGGTTTAATGTGAAAAGAACCATAATTCCTTAATTTATAATTTTGCTTCAATTTCTTTTTTTAAAATCCTCACCCAAGGGTATGTTTTTATTAATTTTTAGAGAAGAAGGGAAGGAAGGAAGAAGGGAGGGAGGGCGAAGGGGGAATGAGGAAGGAAGTGGGGAAGAGAGAGAGAGAGAGAGAAAGAGAAAGAGAGAGAGAGACTGTAGAGAAATATCAATCAATTGCATCCCATACATGCCGCAACCTGGGATCAAACCTGCAACCTTTTGGTGTATGGGAACACTGCTCCAACCTAGCCACCTGGCCAGGGCACTTCAATTTCTTATTGCTGTGTCCAGTGATTCTTTTATTTCTAATAATCTATTGGTTATTTGCCACAGAACTGTAGTCTTTCTTAGCTACTCGTGAGGTCATCCATCTTATTCTTTTTCTTTTTTTTGTATGCTGTCTTACTTAATTGCTGCTGTTTTTACCCTATCCTTGCTTATTTACTTTTGGTATTGTAAAACTTTAATGGGACCCGGTTTGCTTTTTTAAAAAATCATGTAATTGAGTCCTATCTTGATTATTTTCATTAATAATATTCGTTATGTTTTAAGATAAAAAAAATACAGTAGTCCCTCTCTATATCACGGTTCACTTATTGCAGCCTCACTGTATCGCGGGATTTTTAAAAATATTATATTTAATTATTGTGGATTTTTTGCTATATTGTGGGATTTTGCGGTACTGTGTACATATGTTGTTAAAGTTACGTAGGTTTAAGAGTGTAAAATATGTTTAAGAACCTAAGTAGTGTTTATAAAAGTGTGGAAAAGGTTAATAAGGGACTGGGAATGGTTTCTAAGTGTGTGGAAAGGGTTTATAAAGCCTTCAAATATATATAAATACTAAAATAAATGTAAGGGTCCTACTTCGCGGATTTTCACCTATTGCAGGGGCGTCTAGAACATAATATCCGCAATAAGTGAGGGAATACTGTAGTTGATATGTTTAATTTCAAAGGAGCTGTTGTTTTGCCATCTGCCCACATGTCTGGCTTCTTGAACAGCTTTAGTTAGTTATTTTCTCTATTATTAACAATTAACTGTATGTTTTAAAAACACCTACATGGAATTTCTTTTCTAGAACACAAAAATAAATTTTTTTCCCTTAGTCAAATATTTGTAAGGATTTATTTGTTTGTTTAAATTTTAAAAATCTTTTGGGTCTTTTAATCTGTATGTTACCAGATGTATTATTTAGCTCATTCATATGTGATAAACCTTTAAGAATGATAAAAAATTTTCCTTTGTATTTATAGTTCAATTTTCCAACCTTTCTCATTTTTTAAATTTAGAAAATGACAGTTATTGAAGAAAATACTTAGAAAGCTACTTTGTTCTCTATAGTAGCAGATCTAATAAACTGTCTTAAAATTTAGCAAAGTACCACAGTTTTTTTCCTAAAAGCAGTGACTATATTGTCTTCCAGCTTGCTTTTTCTGTAACCTAATATTAAAAAATAAAATTATATAAATATATATGTAATGCTAATATCATAATATATTTATAAGCTTTAAAAATATGTTCTCAGTCAAGTCAATCTAAGAATGTACAGTTTGTGGCTAAGTTTACATCCCACCTGCTTTCCTTCGGCCACATATCTAATATTTTGGAAAATGGTATGCCCCCAGTGTCAGGAACCAAGATGAAAAGTATGGCAAGTAGAGCTGGAAAAGAAATATAGTTTAAAAATATTAAGTGAATCTCTATACTTTATATAAATGAGTTTTACATTTTCTGCTCTTTATAAATAAAATCATTCTTGACACACTTTCTACCGTATTCAAATGCATCTGAAACATTTTATTTTTTGTTAGCATAATGGGAACTTAACAAAGATACAGTAATAGTAATTATGTTTTTTCCAAAAAATTCACATGAATCTTCTTTTTTCCTTCTAGTGACCTACCTCATTTAGCTTTTATTTTAAATACTGATTTTAAAGTACTGTGTAAAACATAGTGTTTTCCTTGAAGTTCATAAGCATTCTGGGGGTGGGGTTTCTGGTCATTTCCAAAATAATGAAGTAAATAAAAAATTTAGTAAGTTTTTTTACTGTAGGAGTTATCAGATCTTTAAAAATATTTGTGTCTTTCCCAAATTTTTTTTTTGGCCAGAGGACAATCATACTTATTAAAAAATTAGGAACACAGTAATACATCTTGTAGAACCAAGGGTTCTATAATTCACAGTTTAGAAAATGCTGGTTTAGAAATATATATTTTCACTCATTCAGAACAGGCTGCTAGACTTGATAATCTTAAAAAACACAAGATTATTGTATAGAAAAATAAAAGGCACATTCAGAAACAGTTCACACAGGAGTAGTATAGGCCAAATGCTCAAGTGCTGATGAGAGAACCAGCTTACATAGCCAACACATTCTTGAAATATTCTCATTCTAATAGGCTACCCCACCTCACCCCATATTTCTAATGTATTTCTTTCTTTTTTTTCTTTTTAATTTTTCAATTATACTTTACATTTAATATTATTTTGTATTATTTTCAGGTGTACTGCATAGTGGTTAGACAATCATATACTTTACAAAGTGTTCCCCCCAATATTCCCAGTACCCACCTGGCACATACATAGTTATTGGAATATTACTGACTATATTCTCTATGCTGTACTTTACATCCCTGTGGCTGTTTTGTGACTGACTGCTAATTTGTACTTCTTATTTCTTTCACCTCTTAAACCTGTCCTCCAGCCACACCTACCCTCTGGCAACCATAATTCTGTTCTCTGTATTTATGAATCTGTTTCTGTTTTGTTTGTTCATTTATATTTTTCTTTACATTCCACATATACGTGAAGTCATATAGAGTTTGTCTTTCCCTGACTTATTTCACTTAGCATAATACCCTCTATGTTCATCCATGCTGTTGCAAATGGTAAGATTTCATCCTTTTTTATGGACAAGTAATAGCCCATGATGTGTATGTGTGTACATGTGTGTGTGTGTGTGTGTGTGTGTGTGTGTGTGTGTATGACCACTTTTTTATCCACTCATCTATTGATGGGCACTTGCATTGCTCTCATATCTTGGCTATTTGTATGTATTGTGTATATATTGTATGAGATTCCTCCTTTATCAAATATTAATTGACCATAAAGTCATGGGTTTATTTCTGGGCTCTCTATTCTGTTCCATTGATCTTTATGGCTGTTTTTATGCCCATACTATGCTGTTTTGATTACTGTAGTAGGCTTGCAGTACAGTTTGATATTAGATAGTGTGGAACCTTCAACTTTGTTCTTTCTCAAGATTGCTGTGGCTATTCAGGGTCTTTTGTGGTTCTATATAAATTTCTGGATTATTTGTTCTAGTTCTGTGAAATACACCATTTGTATTTTGATAGGAATTGTGTTTAATCTATAGATTGCTTTGGGTAGTGTGGACATTTTAACTATGCTAATTCTTCCTATCCATGAGCATGATATATGCTTCCATTTATTTATTTCTTTAATTTCTTTTTTCAGTGTCTTATAATATTCCAAGCACAGCTCTGTTACCACCTTCATTAAATTTATTCCTGGGTATTTTTTAAAGCAATTGTAAATTTTTTTTTAAGTTTCCCTTTCTGATAGTTCATTATTGCTGTATAAAAATGCAACAGATTTCTGAATACTTTGTATCCTGGTACTTCACTGAAATTATTTTTCAGATATAGTAGCTTTTTGGTGAAATCTTTAGGGTTCTTTATATAGAGTATCACGTCATCTACAAATAATGATGGTTTTACTTCTTCCTTTCCAATCTGGGTGTCTTTTATTTCTTCTTCTTGTCTGATTGCTGTGACTAAGATTTTCAATACTATGTTGAAAGAGGTGAAAACGGACATCCCTGTCTTGTTTCTGATCTTAAGGGAAACACTTTTAGCTTCTCCCCATTGAGTATGATGTTAGCTATAGGTTTGTCATATGGCCTTTATTATGTTAAGATGTGTTCCCTCTATTCCTACTTTGATTAGAGTTTTTATCATAAATGTGTGTTGGATTTGGTCAAATGCTTTTCTGCATCTATTGATATGATCCTGTGATTTCTATCCTTTGTTTTGTTCATGTGGTGTGTCATGTCAATTGATTTGTACCAACCTTGCATCCCACTTCCGTATGGGACTGGTGCCCCTCTAGCTGCTGCCCTGGCCGTCGTTCCCAGAGTGTGTGGGTCTGTGGACGTTCTAGGTCCATGGGGGCCCTTTAAACAAGTGAATTCTTCTGAGAGACCGGCAGTTTCTGCCTCCGCCCCAACCCCCAATGGTTTGCACAGTCAGAAGCAATGAGGCTTTATTTTCCCCGACGCTGGAACTGTGAGCTGTGTGGTCTGGTCAGGAGCTGGGAATGTGCCCCAGGTGTCCCTCCCAACTTTTTAAAATGTGTGACTGCGCTTTCCGCCGGTCTGCTGCTGTTGCTGCCACCGTGGCCACCACACCGCGTCCTCTCCACCCAGGCTCTGCCCCTTCTACCTGTCCAGATGAGTATTTCTTCTTTATATCTTTGTTTGTTGGACTTTCATGCAGCTTGATTTTCTGGAATTTCTGGTTGTCTCTAGTTTTGAGGTAGTTGTATTCCTTCTTAGTTGTGAAGGAAGACACAGTGTGTCTGTCTATGCCTCTATCTTGGCCGGAAGTCCAATTTGTTGGACTTTGTTTTCTTATCCATTCAGCTACCATGTGTCTTTTGTTTAGAGCATATAATACATTTATACTGAAAGTGATTATTGATAGATATGTATTAATTGCCATTTTATTCTTTATTTTTATGTTCTTTTTTTCCTTCTTAAAGAAGTCCCTTTAACATTTCTTGGAATACTGGTTTGGTGGCAATGAGCTCCTTTAGTTTTTTTCTTGTCTGGGAAGCTCTTTATTTCTCCTTCGATTTAAAATGATAGCCTTGCTGGGTACAGTAATCTTGGTTGTAGGTCCTTGCTTTCCATCACTTTGAATATTTTGTGCCAATCCATTCTGCCCCCAAATGTTTCTGTTGAGATATCAGCTGACACTTTTATGGGGACTTCCTTGTTGGTAACTAACTGTCTTTATTTTGCTGCTTTTAAGATTCTCTCTTTGTCTTTAACTTTTGGCATTCTAATCATGATGTGTCTTGGTGTGCACCTCTTTGGGTTCATCTTGTTTGGGGCTCTGCTCCTCCTGGGCTTGTGTGTCTTTTTTCTTCTCCAGGTTAGGGAAGTTTTCAGTCATTATTTCTTTAAATAAGTTCACAATCCCTTGCTCTTTCTTCTCTTTCTGGTATTCCTGTGATGCAGATGTTGTTATGTTTCATATTGTCCCAAAGGTCCCTTAAATTATCATAATTTTTAAAAATTCTGTTTTCTTTCTGTCACTCTGATTGGGTGTTTTCTGCTACCTTGTTTTCCAACTTGCTGATTCAGTCCTCTGCTTCACCTAACCTACTGTTGATTCCCTCTGGTGTATTCTTTATTTTAGCTATTGTATTCTTCATTTCTTACTGGTTGTTTTTTATGGTTTCTGTGTTCTTTTTAATGCTATTGAAATTCTCACTAAGTTTATTGAGCATCCTTATAACCATTGTTTGGGAACTCTCTATCTGGTAGATTGCTTACCTCCATTTTATTTCTTTAATTTTTCCTGGGATTTCTCCTCTTCTTTTATTTGGGACTTGTCTTTTTGTCTCCTCATTTTGCCTGCCTGTCTATATTTGTCTGTGTATTAGGTAAATGGGCTATGTCTCCCAGTCTTGGTAGGTTGGCCCTATGTGGTAGGTATCTTTTAAGGCCCAACAACACAGTCTCCCTGATTACCTGAGCTAGGTGCTCCAGGAATGTCCCTTGTGTGCATTATGTGATTCCTTCTTTTGTAGCTGAGTGTTGATTGTTGTTGGCCCATCCATGGATTAGGTTGACCCTCAGTCTGGCTGGCTATGAGGATAAACCCCAACCATAGTGTACAAGCTGCTGTGCAGGGGCTTACACCACAAAGTAGAATCTGTCCCAGCAGGGTCTGATGCTTGCTGAGATCTCTCTTTTGTGTGCCACTTGTGGAGCTATTTGGGTAATGCTTTGGTGTGGTTTGAAGTCTGTCACTTGGTGTGTTGGCTTTAAGGCCTCTTGGGAGGGACCTTGGTACAGGTCAGTGTTAGGCACTGCCTGTGACCTGCCATGGGTTACCTATTTGGAGCCATAAAGTGATCCACAGTTTGTGGCTGCTTCTAATGGGCCTGGGCATGTGTCAAAGGGGCCAAGCTATATATCAAGGCAGGCTTCCACCAATACAGAGCCTGGGAGGAGGCCAACAAATTCCCAGGGCAACCTAAGATCCACCTTCACCTACTGGCTGCTTATCAGGCTTAATCATTGGAAGAGCCTCTGGTGGTATGTGAGTTGCATGAGGTAAGTTGTCAGTGAGCCTCTAGGTAGGGGTGAGTGGTCACCAGACTGATACAGATTCAAACTCAGTGCCAGTGCTAGGTGTGAGGCCACTCAACAAAAGTCCCAGGGCACACCAAGGCCAGCTGCCAACCACTAGGTGCCCACAGACATTTGTGGTGGAGTGGGATCTCAGAGTTCAGCAGAGTTCATTAGGCCCAAGCAGACCAAGATTTGACCATATAAAGGGTGGGCTCTGCATAGGAACATTGGCACCAGTCAAGCATACAAGGGAAAAATGACCTTTGTCCTAGGGCCACACAACTCCATCTGTCCCCAGTTCTTCCCAGACCTCCTTGTGAACCTCCCTAGAAAGTCTGCTTTGTGTGCCCTGGCTGGCCACAGCCAGCCAACAACACAGCCAGCCAACAGTTCTGCAGGGCGTGAGCTTGGCAGGGCACTGCTACTGATATTGTTAGGGTGGGCCTAGTAGAACTCCCATGGGGTTGCAATGCTGGTCATGTGCTTTGGTGGGGACAATGTTCTCTGCCTCAGAGCCATACAACCCAGAAAACTAAGTCTGTGACACCTTCTGAGTCCACCTGGGCCTCCATATGAGCCCCAGGCAGTCGACTCCTCCAGAGGCTGAGATCAGCAGGGTAGGGTGACAGGGAGTTGGGTGTGTGGGACTGTTGCAGTCCTCCAGGCTGATGCCATATGGAAGGGAATGCTTGACCCAGGAAAGATGGCCTTTGTGGATGGTATGGGAGAGGTACTCAGCATAGGGATTCTGGTGGCTGCCCCTTCAGCCCTCTTCCCAGAGCCACACAACCTACTCTTTCCTCGTATGACTATAATCCACTCTGAGCTACCCTCACTTTGCTGGAACCCAGGGTGAGTGGCTGAAAATGAGATTTTATGTGCTGGTCCTATAGAGGGCACCTGGGTTTCTAACAGACTCCAGTCTTTCCCTGATAGACAGAATTACTGCTGACTTTCACAGCCAGATGTTATGTGGGCACCTCATCCTGGCTCTGGTGCTTTGAATTGGGGAGCCAAGTGTAGTGTTGAGACACTGCATTCCTAAAGGGGGATCTTTGTAGTCCAGATTCTCAGCCACTGTATGTGGGTGTGGAGTCAGCCTTGTTTGCATCCCTGCCCTTCCTACCAGTCTCTATGTGGCTTCTTCTGTAAATCCTTGGTTATAAGACTTCTGTTCAGCTCATGTTCAGTTGGTTATTCAGATTGATTTTTCTATAGTTTAGTTGTAATTCCAGTTTGGGGTCAGGAGGCGGTGAGTGTAATGTCTTAGGAGACTGCAGCCCATAGCCTTTCTGTATCTTCTAAACCTGTCCAAGGTTGTTGGTAGTCTACCCTACCCTTACCTTAGGTTCTTTCTTATCTTCCATAGCCCATTTGAGGAATAAACAATGCATTTCTTAAAAAAAATATTTTATTTATTCCTAGAGAGATGGGAAGGGAGGGAGAAAAAGAGGGAGAGAAACATCAATGTGTGGTTGCCTCTCACACGCTCAGAACTGGCCTGCAACCCAGGCATGTGCCATGACTGGGAATCAAACCAGCGACCCTTTGGTTTGCAGACCGGTGCTCAGTCCACTGAGCCACACGAGCCAGGGTAACAATGCATTTCTTACACAAGATATATGGTAGCTTATCTGGTAATACCTTCTCCCAATCAGATTATGGAAACAATTTGTATATTCTTTTGTAAGATTACCAATAGTAATATACTTATGTAAAAGCAGACTATTGAATATTGCTTATTGAATCCATAAGAATCAACCCCTGACAGGTACAAGTGTGGCAACGGTGGGGGGAATCACTGTCCCTTATATAAGTTACCCTTAGAAGAACTTAATACATTATAAACTGAATATTAACAAACCAGTGGGGTTATAATTATAAACTTTATATGAGGGCATTTTTTAGGCATAATAAAACCTTCTTCCTAGAATTCCCCAAACAGAGGTCATCTTAATTAGACTCTGTTAAATCTCAGGTAATATTCTGTTGCCTGCGCCTGTGAGGAAGCCCAGGGAAGCATTGCTATTTAGACCTTTTAGAAGAAAGGCTCTTCCCCCAGTGTCCTCTGCAAGTGGCAACTTTAACATATACTAACTCCAGTGTGGAGAAATCTCAGGGTAGAAACTATGTAGGTTAGTTTATAGATTATACAGATTTGATGAGGCCCAGATACATGGTCTCAGTGTTTAAAGTATTGTTAATACTTTTCTAGACTTTTTTCTTGCGGTTGTATCTCTTGTTGCACTCCACACTCCAGAAAAAAATGCTCCATCATCCAAGTAATTCAGTGTTTTGGGTCCCCCACATTCCTTACTAGCCTGTCTTTACTTGTAATCCTTGGTCAAGGTTTAGCTTTTTCTTTCAGAGGACCTAGGTCCCTTTCTGTCTTGCCTTCAGCAAGAAATCTTGGAGTCCTGTTTGTTCTTTTTCATCATAAGGTAGCTAGGATCTCTAAATTTTGTCCCTTGTTTTACAGTGCTACTGTCCATCACCCCGGGTTAGGGGACATTCAAGTTTAGCCTTCTCACCAGATTTCCAAATTACCCTAATCCCTGTATTTTCTGAGTGATTGATCTCCTTCCAGTCAAACCCAATCAACTGCTGCCAGACTCTGCCTGACAAAGCTACTTCTCTCTTCATGTCACTTCCTTATTCATGCACCCAGGACCACTTTCCAACACTTATTGTCTCCACTATAAATCCCTCCATGTGCTTGGGTTTCAAGGCCTTTGTTATCTTGCCTTACCACATTTATCCATCCTTCATTTCCCCATCTCACGTCCACACCTCAGCCCCTTGACTCAGATGTATCATCCCTGTCCTCAACTGGTGCTTCTCAAAGGAGCTGTGCTGAGAGACCAGCTAATTGTATTTTTATTTTTTCTAACCCACCATGGATTGAAACTTTTTATAGTATAATAAAGATCATTAGGATAATGAAATTATAAAGACATAAAATGTGTTTTATATTTATTAGACTCATGAGACATAAAATTAACTGTCAAATTGCTATAAAAGTTTCTTTTTTATTTTATTTTTTTGTTTTTCAATTACAGTTGTCCCATTTTTCCCCCATTGCTCCCCCCGACCCAGTCCACCCTTCTCTTGCAATCATATCCCTCCCCGTTGTCCGTGTCCATGAGTCATTTATACACGTTCCTTGACTAAACCCTTCCCTTACTTATCCCCCTTCTCTCCCTCCCCACTTCCCCCTGTTGACTACTGTTCTACTCTTTGTCCTATTTAGTTCATTTGTTTGTGTTGTTCTTTAGTTTCCTGTATTAGGTGAGATCATATGGTATTTTTCTTTCTTTGCCTGGCTTATTTCACTAAGCATAATTCTCTCTAGTTCCATCCATGTTGTTGCAAATGGCAGGAGTTCCTTCTTTCTCTCTGCTACATAGTATTCCATTGTGTAAATGTACCATGGTGTTTTGATCCACTCATCAACACATGGGCACTTAGGCTGTTTCCAACACTTAGCTATTGTAAACAGTTCTGCTATGAACATAGGGGTGCATAAGTTCTTTTGAATTAGGGTTTTAGGATTTTTCGGGTATAATCCTAGCAATGGAATCACTGGTTCAGAAGGCAGTTCCATTTTTAGTTTTTTGAGGTAATTCCATACTGTTTACCATAGTGGCTGCACCAGTCTGCATTGCCACCAACAGTGCAGTAGGGTTCCCGTTTCTCCACATCCTCGCCAGCACTTGTTTGTTGATTTGTTGATGATGGCCATTCTGACAGGTGTAAAGTGGTATCTCATTGTGGTTTTTACTTGCATCTCTCTGATGGCCAATGATGTTGAGCATTTTTTCATGTGTCTATGGACCTTCTGAATGTCTTCTTCAGAGAAGTGTTTGTTCAGGTCCTTTGCCCATATTTTAATTGGGTTGTTTGTTTTCTTGATGTTGAGTCGTGTAAGCTCTTTATATATTTTGGAGATCAGTCCCCTGTCTGTGATATCATTGGCAAATATGTTTTCCCATATGGTTGGTTTCCTTTTCATCTTGCTGATGTTTTCTTTTGCTGAGCAGAAACTCTTTAGTTTGATGTAGTCCCAGTTGTTTATTTTTTCCTTTATCTATCTTGCCTTAGGAGATGTATTCGTGAAAATATTGTTACGTGGGATATCTGAAATTTTCCTGCCTATGTTTTCCTCTAGGACTTTTATGGTGTCACGGCTTGCATTTAAGTCTTTGATCCATCTTGGGTATATTTTCGTGTGTGGTGTAAGTTGGTGGTCTAGTTTCATTTTTTTGCATGTCCCTGTCCAGTTCTCCCAGCACCATTTGTTACAGAGGCTCTTCTCACTCCATTTGATGTTCCTTCCCCCTTTATCAAATATTAGTTGACCATATAGTCCCAGATTTATTTCTGGACTCTCTATTCTGTTCCACTGATCTATATGTCTGTTCTTATGCCAGTACCAGACTGTTTTGATCACAGTGGCTTTGTAGTATTGTTTGATGTCTGGTATTGGGATTCCTCCTGCTGTGTTCTTCTGTCTCACAATTGCTTTTGCTATTCGGGGTCTTTTTTGGTTCCATATGAATTTTTGGAGTGTTTGTTCTAGGTCTGTGAAATATGTCATTGGTATTTTAATAGGAAGTGCATTGAATCTGTAAATTGCTTTGGGTAGTATGGCCATTTTCATGATGTTGATTCTTCCCATACAAGAATATGCTACTTGCTTCCATTTATTTGTGTCTTCCTTAATTTCTTTCTTCAATGTTACATAATTTTCAGAGCACAGGTCTTTTATCTCTTTGGTTAAGTTTATTCCTAGGTCCTTTATTTTTCTCGTTGATAGAGTAAATGGTATTTTCTTTTTTGTTTCTGTCTCTGATATTTTATTGTTGGTGTACAGAAATGCCTTAGATTTCTGTATATTTATTTTGTACTCTGCTGTTTTGCCAAATTCACTTATCATATCAAATAGTCTTTTAATGGAGTTTATAGAGTTTTCTGTGTATACTATCATGTCAACTGCAAATAATGAAAGTTTTACTTCTTCTTTTCCAATTTTGATGCCCTTTATTTCTTTTTGTTGTCTGATTGCTGTGGCTAGGACTTCCAACACTATGTTGAATAGGAGTGGAGAGAGTGGACATCCTTGTCATGTTCCTTATTTCAGGGGGAATGCTTTCATTTTTTGTCCATTGAGTATGATGTTGGCTTCAGGTTTCTCATATATAGCCTTAATTATGTTAAGGTATGCTCCCTCTGTTCCCATTTTGCTGAGTGTTTTCATCATAAATGCGTGTTGTACTTTATCAAATGCTTTTTCTGCATCTATTGATATGATCATGTGATTTTTGTTTTTCATTCTGTTTAGGTGATGTATTATATTTATTGATTTGCGAATACTAAACCATCCTTGCATTCCTGGGATGAATCCCACTTGATCGTGGTATATGATCTTTTTGATGTATTGCTGGATCTTGTTTGCCAATATTTTATTGAGGATATTAGCATCTATGTTCATCAGTGATATTGGCCTGTAGTTTTCTTTCTTTGGTGTGTCTTGACCTGGTTTTGGAATTGGGGTACTACTGGCTTCATAGAAAGAGTTTGGGATTTTTCCCTCTTCTTGGATTTTTCAGAATAGTTTGAGGAGGTTAGGAGTTAGTTCTTCCTAAATGTTTTGTAAAAATCCCCCATGAAGCTCTCCGGTCCAGGGCTTTTGTGTGCAGGGAGATTTTTTATTACTGTTTCAATTTCCTTCTTTGTTATTGGTCTGTTGAGACTTTCTACTTCTTCTTGATTCAGTTTTGGAAGGTTATATGTTTCTAGAAATTTGTCCATTTCTTCTAGGTTGTCAAATTTCTTGCCATACAGTTGTTTGTAGTAATTTCTTACAATTGTTTGTATTTCTGTGGTATCAGTCGTGATTTCTCCTTTTTCGTTTCTGATTTTATTTATCTGGGTCTTCTCTCTTTTTTTTTCTTGATGAGCCTGGCTAAAGGCTTGTCGATTTTGGTTATTTTCTCAAAGAACCAGCTCCTAGTTTCGTTGATCTTGTGAATTGTTTGCTTGGTCTCTATGTCATTTAATTTTGCTCTGATCTTGATGATTTTCTTCCTTCTTCTTGCCCTAGGCTTTGTTTGTTGTTGTTGTTCTAGTTCTTGTAGCTGTAGGGTTAGATATTTTATTTGAGAATCTTCTGTCCTTTTCAGATATGCCTGTATTGCTATGAACTTTCCTCTTAGGACTGCTTTTGCTGTGTCCCATAGGTTTTGGGCTGTTGTGTGTTCATTGTCATTAGTTTCTAGAAATTTCTTGATTTCTTCTTTGATGTCATTGTTAACCCATTCATTATTTAATAGCGTGTTATTCATTCTCCATGAGTTTGGGTGTCTTTGACTTTTTTCTCTGAGGTTGATTTGAAATTAGTTTCAAGGCATTGTGGTGTAAAAAGATGCTTGATATGATTTCAATTTTCTTCAATTTGTTGAGGCTTGTTTTGTGCCCTATCATGTGGTCTATCTTTGAAAATGTCCCATGTGCATTTGAAAAGAATGTATATTTTGCTTCTTTGGAGTGAAAAGTTCTATATATATATATATATATATATATATATATATATATATATATATATATATATATATATATATATATCAGTTAAGTGCATGTGGTTTAGTGTGTTGTTCAATTCCTTGGTGTTTCTTTGCGTTGAAGACTTCTCTATTGCTGATAATGGAGTGTTAAAGTCCCCTTCTATGAGTGTGTTGCTGTTAATATCCTTCTTGTGGTCTCCTAGTATTTGCTTTATGTATTTGGGTGCTCCTATATTGGGTGCATATATGTTTATCAGTGTTATATCTTCTTGATGGATTGTTCCCTTAAGTATTATGAAATGTCCTTCTTTATCTCTTTTTATTGCCCTTGTTTTGAAATCCGTTTTTTCTGATATGAGTACTGCTACCCTGGCTTTATTTTTCATGTCCATTTGCTTGGAATACTTTTTTGTATCCATTTACTTTCAGTCTGTGTAAATCTTTTGTTTTGAGGTGTGTTTCTTGTAGGCAGCAAATATGTGGGTCCTGTTTTCTTATCAATTCCTTTACCCTATGTCTTTTAATTGGAGCATTTAATCCATTTACATTTATGGTTATTATTGACATGTATTTATTCATTTCCCTTTGTACCTGTGTTCCTCTCCTCTTTTTTTCTTCTTTTTCTTAAAACATTCTCTGTAGCATCTCTTGCAATGCTGGTTTGGTGGAGATGTATTCTTTCAGTCGTCCTTTGTGTGGGAAACTCCTTATTTCACCTTCCATTTTGAATGAGAGCCTTGCTGAGTAGAGTATTCTTGGTTGTAGGCCTTTGTTTTTCATTGCTTGAAATATTTTTGACCATTCCCTTCTGGCTTGTAGTGTTTCTGTTGAGAAATCAGTCGATAGCCTTATCGGAGCTCTCTTGTATGTTATTTGCTATTTTTCTCTTGCTGCTTTTAGGATTCTCTCTTTGTCTTTGAATGTTGCCATTTTAATTATGATGTTTTTTGGGGTTCCTCTTCATTGGGACTCTCTGTGGTTCTTGAACTTGCATAACTTTTTCTCTCATCAGGTAAGGAATATTTTCTGTCATTACTTCTCCTATCAGCTTTTCTATTCCGTGCTCCTCTTCTTCTCCCTCTTTTATTCTGATGACTCGGATGTTATTTTACCTCATGCTGTCCTGTAATTCCCTTACATCTTATTCAATTTTTTCAGTCTTTTTTCATTTTGTTGTATTGTCTGGGAATTTTTTTCTACATTATCCTCTAACTCACTGATTCTATCCTCAGCCTTGTTTAGCCTGCTTTTGATTGATTCTACTGGGTTTTTCGGTTCAGAGATTGTATTCTTCATTTCTTCCTGGTTCTTGTTAATAGTTTCTATGTCCTTTTTTGTGCTGGTGTAGTTCTTCGTAAGTTCCCTGTAATTTTATTGGAGCTGTTGGTAACTTCCTTGGAGGTTGTCGTAGTTGTTTTTGAGGTTGTCGGATATATTGAGCTTCTTCACCACCATTGTTTTGAATGCCATGTCTGACATTTGGGCTATGTCTATTCCATCTATCTCTCTTTCTGGGGATTCCTCTTTTCTTTTCATTGAGAAGTTATTTCTGTGTCTTACCATGTTGGATTCTTCTTGTTTGTTTTTGTTTTTTGGATTTGTCTGCTTTGACTTCCCACCTTTGTGGTATGAGATTCTTTATGGAAGATCTGGGGGTTTCAGTGGTGCAGTCTCTTTGATCTCCTGAGCCTGATGTTCTTGGATTACCCTTTATGTCCTTTGTTTATGCTGTATGGTTATATTTCAGATGCTCTTTGTTAGGATCTTCCCTCTGGCTAGTTGATTGAGAGTCACTCTGTCCACTTTGTCTTGAGTTCTTTTGTGGAGATGCTGTTAAAAACATAAACACACACCCCAGGCAGAAAACCCACACCCTCAAAAATATGCCCCACACTCTATCCCGCTATCGTCAGCCAACGACTCAGTATTAATATCAATGTAGAGAGATTAGGGCTTTTATACTATAGGAAGAATAGATAAGAGTTGTTTTTAAAGAGGAAAAATATGATTTTTGAGAGGGGATGATAGATTAATAATAGTAGCAAGTAGTGTCAAGACTATGCAAGACAGTAGGTAATATTCATATAGTATGTTAATAATAAAATAAAAAGGAGGAAGAATGCAGAATATAGTAAGAAAGTGGAATTGTATAGTATTAGATTATATAGTAGTTATATTCTATTTAGTGTGAAAGGGAGGCTAAACTAGACAGACAAATAAACAAAAATTAAGGAGAAATGATGAAAAGGAGAGATTGTATGAATCATATTAAAGAGATAGTTTTTTAAAAAAAATTAAAAAAGTAAAAGTAAAAATTAAAATTAAAAATAAGAAATTAAAAAAATTAAAATAAAATAAAATACAAATAAAAAAACTAAAATAGAAATGAAAATCTAAAAAAATACAAAAGGAAAGTTTTTACTCAGTTCAGCCTTTGTGTGTCGTCTTCTTTTTCTGGATCCACAGCTGGTCTAATGGAGTGAGTCAGAGGTTCCTGATCCTTGCAGCAGCGGTGTGCGCCTGCGTGCAGTGTTGTTGGCGAGCCTGGGTTACTCTCATGCACCCGCGGTGGCCAGTGCGTTGTTTTGGCACCTGTTTGAGCCGGCCGGGGTGCTTGTGCATGCCCAATGTGGCCTGCATGCTAGCTTCAGGCCTGCCGAGCTGCGCCCCGGGAGTTGGTCTCTTGCCCCTTGAGGTGGGGCCCGGACACTTGTGTATGGTGGAAGTAAACATCTGTGAGTCGCCGCCCATCACCCACTGTTCCTGTGCCGCAGGTCCCCCCACCCACCACGCAAGTGGGCTGTGCTCCAGCCTGGCACCCACTGGGGCTGGCCAGGGGTGTCTGTGCACGGTCTTCTGCATGCCCAGCAGGCCCTCCCTGCGCCTGTTGGGGCACTGATCTTATGTCTTTTGGGGTATCTGAGGGGCACCCGGATGCGCAGCCAGTGACCTGGGCCAGTGAATGAGGGCACTTCCCTGTGCGCACCCACGAAACCCAAGTGGAGGGTTGGGGAGTGGGTGAGCGCACTTCTGCACCTGTGCTCCTCAAGAATGTCCTATCACCCCCGACCTTTCCTCCCCTCTTCGCAGTTCACAAGAGAAAAATATAAAGGAAAATCACGTTCTCACATGCACAGCAGTATGCTGTTTCTTGTCTTTCAGCGCCAGATGCCACCTGGCCCATGCCTGGCTCTGCCAGCGGGCAGAGATCCGCTCTCCTCCTGATTCCTCTCTGGGGAAGCCTGTGGTCACCAAAAAGCCTTTGTGTACTTCCAGCCACAGCTCAGGGAGCCAACCCAGTCAGAAACCCTGTCTCGTCCTTTTTTCCTCCGCTATCCTCACCAAACATGTCGTTCCCAGATGGTTTTCTCTAATCCAGCAGTGTCAAGGCTCGACTCCTGCCAGTGTCCAGCTGCTCACTGAGATGTTCTGTCTGCAATTAGTCCAAACTACAGACGGGTCTCGGGATCCAGAAAGCACAGCCTCCCCTCTGTCCTCCACCATCTTCTCATCCCCTAAAAGTTTCTAAGTGCTCATTAATTTCTGGACTTATCTTGGTGAACAAGTTGCAGACTGGCACTAGGCCTTTGCATCACACTTTGAGTAGCACTGCTCTTCCTCCTGCTGATTCACACTACCTTGCCCTTCACTTAGACCTTCCGTGCTGTAGCTTGGTGTGCCCTATCTCTATCACCAATCTTACCTGCCCATGCTAGAAGGCCAAGACTGTGTGACCCCTCCCACCCATCCCCTGAAGCAATACTAAACTGTACTAAGTATTCCCCTTCCTTAAACTGTTGCAGTTAATACTGCACCATATAACATCTGATTACACACCATATTTTATGTTTCTGTAATTGTTCCACTTCTATTAATACTGCCTACCCCTTGCCTTCCCAAGTAACTTGAAATCCTAAAGAGTATAAAATGTGTTTCCCAAATAAAATATTGTATTCTGGCATCTAGCCATGTAAATCCTTCAGTGCATTTGGTTCTTTAAAAGTGAATCTTCTTCTATCCAAAGAAAAATGTCATTCCCACTCCCCACCAAAATTTGTCTTCCACAATACATAGTAGGTACTTGATTAAAACATGTATTGTTAAAGTATATTAAATTGATTATACTCTGTGCACATACAGAGTACTCACTCTTTAATATTGCTCTGTTACATAACCTTTTGGCCACTGTATACAGTTGTAACTATGGCACAGGTTTTGACTGGGTTTGCTGCCCCTCATAGGCATTTTTTGCTGATCCAAACCAGTTGTTTAGGGCCCTGATTTTATGATTCCATGGAGTTATCACATGTTAAGAATGTTGTGAAACTTTGAAAATTGATTCATATTTACCCAATTTCTATTAATGTTTGTTGCACATACACACACCATGTAATGCTTTATACCTTTAGAGGTTAGAGGAAACTTTAAACTGAGAGAGTATTACAGTTGCCCCAAATTTGATAATTGCTGAATTAGCCTGTTTCAAGATTAAATGGTTCAGCCTGCACACACCTTAATCAATGAATAATTTCTCCCTTAGGCATTTAGAGGCAAGGTTGGTTCTTATTGTGCATGCACCAGTAGTCCACAAGGAGTACACTTCCATCTCAAACAGTGAGTCTGCTATAAGTGACTGGAACACTATGTTATTTAAGCATTTCTGCAGCAAGGTGTTTAATGATGCTACTAGTTTAGCCAAAGGATGCTGGGAAGTATTGAAACTTTTGTATTAAAATATAACACATGTACAAAATAGCATGAAAATCACAGCTCAGTGATTTATCACAAAGTGAACACGCCTGTGTAACCAAAGGGGATTAGAATTTAACTGGGAACTTTCTTTCACAACCCCAATGATGGTTTCTTAAACATATGTCATTAGTGGTAGTGCACGTTATGAAGTGTAAATTGTAATCCATGTGCAGAGGTGCTGCTCACTTGAATGAATTAAGCCTTTGACTTGTCACATCGTCCTGAGAGCATTGACGCCATCTGTCTGGTAGCACAAATTTTGGCAACTGCCTAAATCTATAGGGTCTTTCACTTCATGCTTTTAAAAAAGTTTTCCAGGTGTTTTGAATTATATTTAGTTGCAGTTAGTGGCAAATTTATGAGCTGGCTGGCTACATCTGCTTGACTCGTGCCATAGAATCTGCAAAAGGCTCTTGAGGTTGGTTTCCCTTTCTTTTTATGCCTTCCAAAATTTTATCATAGACGTGGACAACAGTGTGGTGATTGCTCGGGGAGGGAGGTATAAGGGTACTAAATGGTAATGGAAAAAAATACAATAAATATTTTAAAAAAGAAAATAATAAATCATTATAAAAAACACTATAAAAGGAATTTTGGAAAAATTACAAAAAGGTTCCAATATCCCAGTTTTCCCATTATTACTATTTTCTTTGGGCTTTCAAAGGATGAACTATGACATACTATTTTATGCATTCTACAGTGGGATTAGACATAAACCTCATAAAGTGCCTGTGCTGCGAAACCTGCCTGTTTTCTACTTCAGGGTCCTATGTAGTTTGTAAGGTTGGCATTTTAATTAGTACCCACATTAAAATACCCAGTGATTATCCAGGTGCATCACAGGCAGAATCTCTAAGACCTCTATTTAGGAATAAAAAGGAACAAACAGAAAAAATACTTAAATGTTGTGGTTTGCGTCGAGGAGAAAAATGGCCACACTGCTAAAGTCTATTGCAGCGGAACTAGAACTTTGTTAGGACAATATGCTGGGTGGTCTGCACATTGTTTTCTTCATTTTTACTGCTAGCAATAATTTCTTAGCTCAATGATGTATTATTAACTTTGTGACAAGCCAAGCAATTCTTTTAGGTTGTTTTTAGTGTAAGCTATTTGCTTGCCCTTATGATTAATTAAGGGATATATTGAAATTATAAAGTTATGCATATATGTGGAGCTGTAATTTTTCCTTGATTTATAAGGTAGTTAATTAATTTCTGCTGGCTGACAAAAACCTAATGAAGTTACTCTTAGGCAGAGGACAATGAGGCACACTTGGTGTGCTGTTGTTTCCTTCAGCTAGTTAGGAAGGGCTTGTTACTTGGTGACTGGTGGGTGATAAGATAAGTAAACAATTGCTTAAACAGATTGAAGAATACAGAAGACGAGTTAGGAAGTAAGGACCCCACACCCCCTTGAACTTCTGGCATTAGAGAAAGATGTACTGGGCCCCAATGGATTTGGGTTTCTTCCTCTCTTGGCTTGAGCCCTAGATTCTAGGCATTTAAGGTTTCCTTTCCACACCCACCTTCTCCACCACCAGGGTCAACCTAAGAGCAGCATTTCCCCAGGGACCTTAAGAGGAAGTCTTTCCAGTTGTCCTTGCTTTTTAATTTAAGGGCTTTGTTTAACCTGGTTGCTAGGGGAAAACAATTTTTTATATTGAAGGGAAGTATCTAGCTAGGTTTTGTGGTCTTTTGTTACTAAAGTTCTGAAATTGCAGACTTTTAGTATCACATAATGTGTGTTATTCATGTATTAAATTCCAAAAGGGAGGACAGAAGAGTTGGGAGGGGGACCAGAGTATCATGAATCTAATAGGCTCTTGTAGATTAAATATGTGATCACTAAGGAGAGAAATTAAAAGTTTTAAGATAAAATAATATAGTTTGAACATTAATAATTTTATGATCAAAAAGCATTTCTTGAACACCCTCTATGCATCCAACACTGTGGAGGAGGATATAAGAGAAAAATGCCCCAAACCAAATTTCTCTTATGCTTATATTCAAGAAACAATGAAGGATGTGGAGAATGAGCATATAATCAGGAAGTAAGTAACATTGTCCCATGAGAGTTTAGGAAAAGTAGAGTATCTTGAAAGGCGTGAGACTTGAGCTGGGCCTTTAAAGAAAATGAACATTTGGACATATAGAAAGGGAGGGTGACAATCCAGTCTGGCTCAGTACCACAAATCTGGTTAGGGTGGTAGACAGCTGACCGTGAGGAAGTTGGCTTGATTGAGCAAGAGGACTATGGACAGTCTAGGAAGGAGGGTGAGGGAATCTAAGATTTGGGTGTAGTCAACAGTTTGGGCTGGTCTTGGAGAGAAATAACAAATAATGAAAGATGTAAAGCAGTCACCGCCAGACTATAGTGGGAAAGGTGTGGAGAAAAAGTAAATGAACAAGTCTGAAACACTGCAAACCAGAAAGTTTGGACCTGGTAACAAATTAATAATTGGAGTTACAGTAGGAGGGTGCAAAAGCTAATTAACATTTTTAAATTGGTAAGTTCAAAATACAAATAGTGATTGCAGACAATTTTGAGGGAAGGAAATTTGCTTTGGTGAAAGGTAATGAATTTAGCTATAGGTATGTTTTTTAGGTGTCAACCTTTTTATTTTGTGATAAATGGTTTGAAATATTCTGTGGCTTGATTGGAAAAGGAGGAATAGATACTCAGAATTTATTTGAGAATAATAACATTTGAAACCCATCATAGAATTCAGAGAAAAATTATTTGAAAGCTGAAGATATATTCTTGCCAGTTGGGCAGGGGCAGGGGGGAGACACACAGTAGGAACCTTGAAAAAGGATGAGGTTGACAGCAAAGATTGAAAAGAAGGAAAGATCAGAGAAGGTAGTAGAACCAGACTTGTACAGTACAATAGAAACTAACACAATGGCATTTGAAACATTAGGGAGTCACCTTATGTGAGATGCTAAAAGAAGAAATTGAGAAGAGTAGGAAGTTTAAAAAAATTCCCTTCTGCTGTGTTAGATTCTAGTGTATATTAAGCCCCTTTGACCATTTAAAGCTAGTCTCACTATAACAGCCATACTAGGAGAGAATTTTATATACCCTTATTCTGTCTTGTGCTCCATTCTAAGAGAGTAGATATTCCTAGAAGAATCTTACCCATAATTCCCTTCTGCTGCATAAACCCTAGGCATGACATAAAACAAGGCTTGTATGCACATTATCTTCAAATATGTACAATAGGTCACAAAAGTTAAACACTGTTGGATGAACTCTTCCACAGTTTCAGCAGACTCCCTTCTCCCCCCAAATGTTCATATTACCAGGAGTATGGAAGCAGCTAAGATGTCAGCCACTTGCTTTAAGATTCAGATCAGGTCAGTGACAGGGTTGGAACTAGAATCCAGTTCTCTAGATTGTTTAATTTTTTTTTCTTCTCTAGCTCATTGAGAGAATAAAGATTAACCATCAACTCTGGCTGAGTAGTTAAGTTGGTTAGAGCATTGTCCCGATATGCCAAGGTTGTCCATTGGATCCTCAGTCAGGGCACATACAAGAGTCAACCAACGAATGCATAAGTAAGTGGAACAACAAATTGATCGCTCTCTCTCTCTCTCTCTCTCTCCCCCCCCCTTCTGCTAAAATCAATAAACAACAACAAAAAATTTTTTCTAAAAAAAAAAATTAGAAGCGGGTACTGGGCAGAGGGGAGCAAAGGGGAAAAAATTGGAAACTACTGTCACAACATAATCAATAAAATATACTTAAAAATTAACTTTTAGCACAATATAGCTTGTCCCTTGGACCAAAATCCAGACCTAAGACTTATTCCTAAGTTTACATTTTAGAATTACAGAATGAGGTGTAGGCAGTATTTGTCATGCTAGTAGCCACCACGCCTTGGGTGGGTGGTTAGGCAGTACAGTGACTGAAGGATGGAATATGTGTCCCAAAACCTGACACACCCTGAAATCTTCCTGAATTTGTAAATCGTTTTATCTGTAACTCCTTGCATAATAATGACAAAGGGGAAATAATTTGAATAACTGCTGATAAGACATGTTTGGGGCCTTGAAATGGAAATACAGACAGAATGGGAGCAGCTTTATTTAGCCTAAAAGCAAACAGCTTTATTTGACAGATAGTTAAGGAACTTCTACCTGTATCTGAGGCCTCTAAGTGATGTCAAAGTCAGCCTCTTCTCTTAGGGGTAGATAAGGCACAATGCAAATAGCCCCAGCACAAGGCAGGAAGTGTATGAGTGCTATATGAGCCGCTGACAGGAGAGACATTCTTAGAGTGAGTGGGTTCTTAGAGGAAATGTAGAGTGCAAAGGCTCAACAGCTGTTAAGAAAAGCATAAATGAAGAGATAATGAATCTCTTCATTCTGCCAGTCCTTCCAGTTGTAAGACGTAATAAGTTTATGTTCCAAATGAAGGGTGTAGCTGTGTCTGGTTTTTGGAGGGGACTTGAGCTCATGAGTAAAATCCTTCCAAGTTGTCGTTTTTTGTTTAAATTTCCCTTGAGCAGGAAAATAAAGTCCACTCAACTGCCAGTTTTATCATGTGTTACATCTTGGTTTGGCTCAGTGGATTGAGCGTCGGCCTGCGAGCTAAGTGTCGCTGGTTCGATCTTCCAGTCAGGGCACATCAGAGAAGGAAAACTCTGACTCCAAAAAACCTCCGCTGCCTTGCGGCATACCTCTTCAGGGGAAAGGCTAAGGGAGTAAACCCCGACAGAAAATCCGGAGCCGGAGTCCCTAAGGCGGTTTGACGTTGTAGTCAACACCGGCAACTCCTGCGGCGCACCTGAAGCCAAGCTGTATTGACTCCGTCTTTCCCTTGGACCCTTCAGCTGCGAAGAGAGGGGGGGTCTGCTGCATGGGCAACAGCAGACCCTCCATATCACCCTGCCCAGGCTCTGTAGCTTCAGCTTCACTGGAGAGGACACTCCAGCGTCATCGCAAGATGTCGATTCAACACGGGAGGAGACAGATACCGTGTCACTCCCGAGTCAGACTGCACAGCCATTCTCGGCAGTGCAGATAGACTCTTAAGAAGCTACACCATCGTCTCTCGAGACGGACGGCTGCCGACGATGACATCTTGGTTTTAAAGCTATAGGGGGTGGTAAATGAGGGAAAGATTAGTGTTTCATGTTGGGAACACCAGCACAGTATAGGTAGCTTGCCCAGAATCAAGAATAGCAAAAATATATTAAATGCCTTTGTGTCTGTGCAGCAAACAGCATCCTGTTATTTTGTGCTTTGCAATACAATGTGATCATTTCAGTGAAGGATACTAAGACCCCAAATACCTAATTTTAGCCCAAGCCATTATCTGTGTGTTGATGCTGGAATCCCTGGCACTTTATGATGTAAGCATGCTCTGGCTTAATCCAAGTTTTGTAGATTGCTTAAAATGTTTCTCACACTCATCTCCTTTATATTGGCTCAGCTACCATCTCATTCAAGCCTTGTTTCCAACACTATTGCCAGATTCTTCTTCACAAAATACCATGTAGAATGAGTTGCCAATTCCTGTTCTTGAAATCAGCTGAACCCCTCCCACCATCACTTCCTTTCTATTCTTACCTCCACTCAGCCCAGTTCACATTCTCTTGAATGCTCTCATCTGTCAGTTGTGAGAGCTGAGCTTTTGAGTTGATCTCCCTACTGCCAATCCATATTTCCATTTGCTGCTAGTCTAAACTGCTTGAAGACACATTTTGATCTCCAATTTATAAACTGGTTACTGCCCACAGCCTGCAGCTGTTTAAGGGGCACCCCGGTTGTTTGCATACTGTCTTTACAGTCTTCATGTCCCTGTGGACTTGCTATCTTCCTTTAAATAATCTCATTTAAAAAACTAAGTATCTATTATAGTTTCATCTGAAGCAGTAAACACCATACAAATGTGAGTTGGGGTTAGTTTTAGTTTATTTCTCTTTATTCTCAAGTGATCACGTTAATTAACAGAAACACTATCACTAGGCCACCTAAAATTCCCTCTCCAGAATGGTTGCTCACCACGCTGATAGTCTTAACTATTTTTCTTGAGCATATAGGGACCACAGCATGGCTTTGACCTTATGCACCCCCTTCTTTCTGGCAGAACTCTCCATTCCAGTCCAACTGGTTTATTTGTGGCCTCTTAGGTAGCTCCTTTACTATTCTCCTCCCTACCTTCTGGAATACCTTCCTCTTATTCCTCTTCCTCTTGACCTGTTGACCTGTTTCCCATCTTTTTTGGTAGCTCTTTACTCCAACTCACCTGGTCTGCAGCAATGTCTCTCCTCTCTAAATTCTTGCATTTCGATTCTTCTGCCTTGTATAACTAGTTCAGCATTTCATTTTATTTGGCTTAATTCTGTCCTCATGGCATTATAAAATCTCAGGAGTTGGGATGTAGCTAAGAGAACTTTTCCTAGAACCCTTACTTGGTGTAGAGACTTCACGCTCCTTAGAGCAGCAGTCACACTATACATATCAATTCCCAAATCTACATCTCCTTTTTAGAGTTTTCTTGACTCTGGATGTTATTAAATGTACCATGATCTCATGATGTTCCAGGAGCTCTTTATCTAGTTTATCCTGCTGATCATTAGTGTTTTCACCAGAGGTATCAAAGTCACAACTTTAAATAATTTCACCTCCAGCATGCCATGTCCTTGTTGTACAGTCTATACCTTTGAAACTTTACCTTAATACCTCCTCACCCACCTCCTGAACACATACATGCAGCCATCTAGGTCTGCAATTCGTTTTGCCACCTTATCCTTTAGTTCCAAATTGTAATAACAAACATTTTATTGAAGATGCTCTCTCTGTGTCTGTCTCCTTAGATCTCTCTTTCTCCCTTAGCCTCAGGTTTTGGGTACAGAGTAAAGCCTGCGACTAACCACCGTTTAGCACCTCCTTTTTGGCCCCAGACAAGGAGGAAGTGAACAGTTGAGGTCACAGGCACTTATGGGGATCTTTGAGTGACATTTGCCTACAGAAACTAAGATTTAAAAAAATATTTTTTTTAATTTATTTTTTTGTTTGTTTATTTTATTTTTAGAGAGAGGGGAAAGGAAAAAGAGAGGGAGAGAAACATCACTCTGTGGTTGCCTCTCACTTGCATCCCTGACTGGGGACCTGATATGCAACTTAGTCATGTGCTCTGACTGGGAATCGAACCAAGAAACTAATATTTCTTAATGCCTTATTTATAGGCATGGTGAATAAGAGTCAGCTTTATCATAGTGACACCCTTCCCGCCCTGGCACACACACATAGATGATGTGCACAGGTGTGTATGAGGATGAGGCCTCTTGGTACCTGTGTCTGTGCACGTTCTCTGTCTATGAGGAGCAGGTGATTCCTGACCTGTTTGGTCTCACATGTTGGGGTGTGCACTGTCTCAGGTCCCCTTCCCTATACAAGCATTACAGATGTGTAGGCATTCTGAACTGTACTGTCTCTTAAACCCAGCAGGCTTTCTCAGTACCCTTCCCATAAGCATGCTTTGTAGGATAGTAGACTTACAAAAATACCGGCTCAGACTCATAGGCATGCATGTATTCAGTTGTGTACATGCACATACATACACACAGTGAGGGAGGAGAATCCTTCTGACTATTAGTGTTTGCCTTGTATGGTGGGATGTGTAGAGGAATAAAAATATCTGCCCCTCTTAACTTAGGGAAAAATAATAAGATCAGAAATGGGAGTTTATCCTTGAAAGGTGGTGGGCAACTTCTAAGCTATAATTTGTTGGCCAACAAGATCGAAGACTAAAGAAAAAGTGTCAAGGTGAGCGCCCATTTGGCTCTCTACAGTATAATTAATGTTATCCAGTAACTAACATCTAAGGAAAACAATATGAGAATTATCCTATAGCTGATAAGTTTGCTTGCTTAGTCTATACATGAAAAGCCCTTTGCTTTTAGTTGTTTCAAAGGTGTTAGAACATTGTATAAATTATAATTATTTACATCATAAAAATAATATAAATATTTATGATGTTTTAACATTTATGGGATTCATCAGTTAAGTATTTTTTTAAATATGCTTTATTTATTATACTGTTATAGTTGTCCCAATTTCTTTTCCCTTTGCTCCCCTCAACCCAGTGACCACCCTCCCTCCAGTTGTCCCCCCTGCTTAGTCCCTCCCCATGGGTTGTGCTTATAGTTCTTCTCAATATCTTCCTGTCTGCTCCACTCCCTCCTACTATGCTTCTTAATTCCTGTACCATCTCTCTCCCTTTTCCCCCTTCCCCCTCCCTGTTGACCTCCCCCCATAATGTTCCCCATTCCTATAATTCTTTTCCCACTCTTGGTGCCTACTTATTTGCCTTCATTTCAGTTCCCTAGCTTTTGTTGTTGCTTGTTGTGACACAGTTTTCATTTTAATGTTCATAGTTTTGATCCTCTTTCTTGTAAACAAGTCCCTTTAACATTTCATATAACAGTGGTTTGGATCTGATGAACTCCTTCAATTTTATTTTGTCCTGGAAGCACTTTCTCTGCCCTTCTATTCTGAATGACAACTTCGCTGGAGAGAGTAATCATGGTTGCAGGTTTTTGCTTTTCATTACTTTGAATATTTCTTGCCAGTCCCTTCTTGCCTGCATAGTTTCTTTTGAGAAATCAGCTGAGAGTCTTATTGGGACCCTTTTGTGCATAATTCTCTTCTTTTCTCTTGCTGCTTTTAAGATTCTCTCTTTATCCTTAATTTTTGACATTTTGATTATAATGTGTCCTGGTGTGGTCCTCCCTGGGTCCAGTTTCTTTAGAACTCTCTGTGCTTCCTGGACCTGTAAGTATATTTCCTTCCCCAAGTTGGGGAAGTTCTGCTTTATTATTTTTTCACATAATTTTTCAATTTCTTGTTCTTCTTCTTCACCTTCTGGCCACCCTATGATTTGGATGTTGGCCCTCTTATAGCTGTCCCATAGGTTTCTGAGCCTCTCCTCATATTTCTCACTTTTTGTTTCCTCTTTCTGCACTGGTTGACTGTTTGTTCCTTCCCTATGTTCTGATTTGTTGATTTGATCCCTGGTTTTCTTTCCCTCACTACTAATTTTCTATGTGTTTTTGTTCATTTCAGCAGGACTAGCCTTCATTCCTTCCCCATCTTGTTTAAGATCTGCTGTTAGGTCTATAAGCATTTTTATAACCAAAGCTCTGAACTGTGCCTCAGAAAGATTTCCTCTCTGCTTCTTCATCAGATTAGATATTTGCAGTCTGGTCAGCTGCGTCACCCGGATCTCTATCATGATCTGTGCCATCCTTACAGTTTTGTGTTTACTTTTGCTTCCTGGGTGGGGCTGTCAAACCTTCTACGCTATAGGGGGCAGAGCCCCGTGCACTTGTCACAACCGGGCAACCTTTCTCACCACGCTGTGGCATTTTCTGTGGAAATGAGGGTCCAAGATGGATTCCTGCCGTTCACGCTCCGCTGAGAGACCAGGAGCCTCCTCCCCCCCTCCACACCCCCTCTGCTCCTCACAGTCCAAGGCAATGGGGGTCTGCCCTCCCTCGGCGTTGGAATCACAAGCTGATGGGTCTGGTATGCAGCCATGGACGCTCCCCAGGCGCTTCTTGCCTCCCCCTAAACACGGGTATCTGTGCTTACTGCCGCCATTGCCGCTGCTGTCGCTGGTGCCGCCGCCGCCGCCAGCACAGCTTGAGGTCTCCACCCCGGCCTTGCCCCTCCTACCTGTCCAGACGAGCACCACCTCCTTACAACTTCTTATGTTGGACTTCCATTTATTTTATGGAACCTCTCGTTATTTCTGGTTTTGCGGTAGTTGCATTCCCTCCCAGCTGTGGAGGGAGACGGTGTGTGTCAGTCTAGGCCTCCATCTTGGCCAGAAGTCTCCTGTGTGTAACATGTACAACTTTAACAAACAAAACTGAAGTCCTGATTTTCCTCCCATCTCCCTCAGTGTTTTCCTACTAGATGGCATACCCCAATTGCTCAGGCCAGAGATGTGTAGGATTTTAATACATACGTTGAAGTCTTAGCTTTTATTGTCGACACTTATATTTTCTCCACACTCTAAATCCAAGCCATTATCAACTCCTGTTGGCTCCACTTTAAAAATATATGCCTGCTCTGACTGTGTCTCACACAGCCACTTTTCGCCTCCTTTATTACTTCCACCCTAATCCAGCTCTTGCATGGGCTAACAGAGGAGTGGGCCTTCCACTCTCACACCTCTCTCAGGTTTTTGGTCTGGCTCTGTCTCTTTCCTCTCTCTCTTCCCTTCCCCACACTCTGTTTTTCTCTCACCCTTCCTCCACACTTGAGCAAAAGGGAAGTTTATTGTAGCCCTTCTCCTGCCTTCCGCACATACATAGTGCAGGGACACAGACATGCAGGAAAATTAGTCAGCTTATTGCCACAAGCCCTGGTCTTGCTTGTCCACCTGACCAACTGTGGCCTACATGATCCACATTTTGTCTGCATCTTGCTTGGGGTGTGTGCACACACATACATGACACACATGTGCAGTAACACACATACACATGTCCATTCAGGAGAGTGAACCATCTCACTTCTTTTGTTTGTATCTTTTGACTTGCAGAAGGTGAGCTTTCTGAAACTACTGCTGATACATGGAGCGAATAAGGCTTTTCTTCTACAGTAAGGCTCCCTTTAACTTTGGGGAATATGTTGCAAGACCCCCAGTGGTTGCCTGAAACTGTGCATAGTACTAAACCCTAATTGACTTCTTTAACTCTTCTAGAAAAGTGGCAGCAGCCTCTTTGCCAGCAGTCACAGCCTCTTCAATAATTTTTATATTTTTCAGTTCAAACGTGTACCCAAATCTCTGTACCCATCCCTTACTTGCAGTAAATGGCTTGGTGTCACTTGTTTCAGGGTATCCCTTGCTGAAGTCTTACTATAGGTTCAATACTTTCTGGCACAGCATGTTGTCAATCAAAACATGCTTTCAATTCATGTCTTCCACCTACAAATTGAATGACTTTTTCATCTTAACAAATCAATCACTGTAGCCGTAACGTTTGCAGTTTAAGGTGCAACAGTAAAAACTACCATGCATTTCTTTTTCCTTGTTCACAATTTCATAGAAGATTTGTTCTTATGGTAGATCATAACAACCTCAGCATACAACTTTTTTTTTATTAAGTCAAGAAGTTTTACTTTTCACTTAAAGGAAGTATTTTGTGGCTTTTCTTTGGTACATCTGAATTGCCACCATTACTACTCTTATGCTTTGGGGTGTTATTCAGTAAAGTGAAGGCCACTCGAACACGTGCACTGCGATTCCATGACAGTTGATAACAGACAGGTAGCATAGCATATACAGCGTAGATACACTGTGCAAAGGAATGATTCATCCTAGGTGGGGTGGAGTGGGATGGGAAGAAGATTTTATCATGCTACTGAGAACAGCAAGCAATTTAAAACTTATGAATTGTTTGTTTCTGGAATTTTCCATTAATATTTGCAGACCACACTTGACTATGGGTAACAAACTGCTGAAAGCGAAACTGTGGATAAGGGAGAAACTACTGTATTTTCTTTCTTTCTCACATCCTTTGCCTGCAGGAAGCTATACTTTTTGAATCTCCCTCCTATAATTTGGCATTAAAGTGAAGCTTCTTAGCAAGCTGACACCTTGTTGCTCCCTCTGACACTCTTGTGCTCTGTCTTTCCACACCTAGACCTGGTCATTTTTCTTTTAACACTCACCACACTCACCACAAGCTGTGTTTGTGTATACCACAAGCAGGCATGCAGGAGAATGAGCCTCCTTGTTACATCTAGCACATACTTGGAACCCAGATCCTTTCCAGCTCTCATTCTCACACCCACACCTTCTCTCCCTGCAGCACAGGGGGAATGAGGTACTCTCATATCCTTGCATGGTATAGTCTTCCTGCTCTCCCTCTCTGTCTTTCTCTCTCTCTCTCTCTCTCTCTCTGGTCAGAAGATTGAGCCTTCTTGCCTTGTTTGTTAGGTCCTCTTTCTAAATATCAGCATATAAGATTCTGAGCTTTTTATCATGTGTTCTCTATGCATGATCCAGTGTTGTTTCATCTGTAAAATAGTGACAGCAATGAGTACCTTGTAGATATTTTGTGAGGATTTAATGAGCTAACATGAAAAGCACTTAGAACAGTGTCCTGTAAATAATAAACACCGTAATGTTGTTTATTTATAAATAAATATTTCCTTTATAAAGGAAAAGAGAAGGAAACGGAAAAAGTAGGTAGTAGATAGTGAATATTTTTTAAGGTACATATGTGAACATATTTTTTAAGGTACATATGGCTCAGTGGATTGAGCGTCGGCCTGCGAGCTAAGTGTCGCTGGTTCGATCTTCCAGTCAGGGCACATCAGAGAAGGAAAACTCTGACTCCAAAAAACCTCCGCTGCCTTGCGGCATACCTCTTCAGGGGAAAGGCTAAGGGAGTAAACCCCGACAGAAAATCCGGAGCCGGAGTCCCTAAGGCGGTTTGACGTTGTAGTCAACACCGGCAACTCCTGCGGCGCACCTGAAGCCAAGCTGTATTGACTCCGTCTTTCCCTTGGATCCTTCAGCTGCGAAGAGAGGGGGGGTCTGCTGCATGGGCAACAGCAGACCCTCCACATCACCCTGCCCAGGCTCTGTAGCTTCAGCTTCACTGGAGAGGACACTCCAGCGTCATCGCAAGATGTCGATTCAACACGGGAGGAGACAGATACCGTGTCACTCCCGAGTCGGACTGCACAACCATTCTCGGCGGTGCAGATAGACTCTTAAGAAGCTACACCATCGTCTCTCGAGACGGACGGCTGCCGACGACGACATATGTGAACATGCTTTAGGGCATACCTTCTCATTACAGCATGTCTGAGGCACAGTCGTGTACACACCTGTCCATGGCGGGACACACACACACACATTCTCATTCACTTATATGCACACAGTGTACAGGAGAGTAAACCTCCTGACTTGCTTTCTCTCTTACATGCCTTGAGTGTAGGACCGTTGGCATCTTAATTACCCTCCCACACCCAAGGCTTGCAGGAGGGCAAGCCTTCTCCTTCCTCTCCAGTGCACAGGCAAGAGCACAAACACATACACATGGAAGGTGATTGTGGTTTTGATGTAGCCCCTCCCTCATATGTTCTCCTTCATATGTCCTGTTGTGGGGCATACATATATGCCACTGCTACCAGACTCCACTCTGGATGACTGTCTCACTCCATGTGTGCCCCTCCTGTCTTACCTAGAAGCACTGCTCCCTTGGCTGTCTCCCTTGCTGCCCATGGGCAATCCCCAGGCTGATGATGCACTTTGCTTTCTACAGTATACCCACATGTGCCAAGAGAGTGAGCCTGTCCCTGCTCCCTCTCTCACATCCCTTGCATGGTGGAGGGTGCGCTTGCTGAAAACCCCTCCCACATGCAGGGTTTGCAGGATGGTGAGCCTCAGCTTTCTTTGCTCTCTTGTGCATGCATGCATATATGTACACGCACCTTCACAAAAAGACAGGCACATACACACAGGTGGTGGAAAGGAGAACCACCCACTTCCCTATGTCCTTTGTCTCATCTCCTTCCTACATAAATATTGCAGGAGAGGGAATTTTCTCTGACCTTTCTCATATACAAAGTGCAGTTAGTTCCTCACACACAGTGACAAAGACAACCCAGAAGAAGGGTGAGTCTTTGGACCTGGTACTTCCTTGCCAGCACCTAAGGTGGAGGAGAGAGAGCCTTCTTAGTACTGCCATATATGGGGTGTGATGAGAAGGGAGTCTTCTAGCTAATGCTGACAAACCCAATGTGTGAGGGAAATTAAGAAGCAGATGCTCCATAACACATATGGAAGTGCCTGTGCATGCGTGCGCGTGCGCGCACACACACACACACACACACGGTACAGGATGTGGGGTTCCCTTACTATTCCATGCCTTCCCAAATGCATACCTATTTGCATGAGAGGGTATATGAAGGTCTGTCTTCTTAGACATTCACATAGACACGAGTCAAAGTTTGAGCTGTCTGTACTCTTCCCACTCCCAGAATTTGCAGCTGGTTTATTCAGTGAGTTGTTCATTTATTCAACAAATACTTATTGAGCATCTACTATGTGCAGGGCACTATCTTACACACCAGGGATACATCAGTGATAAAAAGACAAGAATCCCTCCCCTACTTCGGAAAAACAGCAGGGAAGAAAGTGAGTTGGTAAGTATGTGTAATGTATCAGTTGGTGATAGGTGCTCTGGGGAATCATAAAGCAGGAAAAGGGGATAAGGAGTAAGCGGGTCAGTGGAGATGGTGGAGAAGTTTCAGGATCAAATAGGACAGTCAGAAAAGGCCTACTATGTTCTGTGAATAACAAAGAGGTCATAGTGGCAGGAACAGAGAGAGGTGGGAAGTAGCAAGATATGATAGAGGAAATGGAAAGCTGATGATTACTATATGTCTCTAAAGGGTGAGAACTCTCATTTTTTAAAAAAATAATAAGCATAACACCATTATCACACTTGATAATTAGCAATAATTTCTTAATATCAAATATCCATTATTCAAATTTCCAATTGTCTAAAAAATATCATTAAGTAGGATTCAGATAAAGTCCATACATTTCATTTGTATGATAGGTATCTGTAGTCTCTGAATTATAACTTTCCCTCTCGATCTGTATTTTTTTCTCTGCGTGTAATTTATTTGTTGGAAGAAAGTGGGCCATTTGTCCTGCAGTTTCCCACAGGCTGGAGTTTTGTGATTGCATCCCTGTGGTATAGTTACATGCTCTGTTTCCTTGTTTGTATTTCCTGTAAATTAATAGTTGTATTGAGGAGCCTCATCAGGTTCAGGCTTAACTTTGGGGAAGGGGACAGAAATACTTCCATCAAGAGACACATAATGACTGGTTCTCTTCCTTTCTGTGATGTTAGTTCCCATTGATGCTCAATTCCTAGAGCCATTATTTCATTAGGTTTGCAAAACGATGACATTCTAATTCCATTATTCTATCTTCATTTATTAGCTGGAATACTTCTATAAAGAAAAACTTCCCCTCATCTACTGTTTGATTGCCCAGTGGTGCAATTTTTATTGGATAAATGCTTGATTTTCTTTATTATTATTCAGTACTCAAAATAATGAGTTGAGTCACTAGCTTACTTCAAAGAGGATTATTATAAGCTCATGGATTTTAATATATTTGATTTTCCTACCCATTACAGTTCTTATCCTCAGTGAAGCTCAAATGTTCCATCTTTAGCTAGAAGAAGCTTCTTCAAATTGGCTTCTGACTTCTTTTAGTCATGGAACCAGTAGTTATTCAGTAGCTTCTTTTTTTATTTTTGTTACTAAATCATTTTTATTGTTATTCTATTACAGTTCTCCCAATTTTCCCCCTTTACCCTCCTCCGCCCATCCCATCCCCCTGCTTCCACAGTCAATTCTTGCTTTCTCTATTGAGATAATGTTTCAGGCTCATCTCAGACAATTTACCCAGACCTGGAAGTGCCCATATTTTCAATAAGCCTGGATTCCCTTTTCTTTGGATGTGGTATTTAGAGACCACATTCTAGATACTAAAGGTGCTCATTGCCTCTGGGTTGGTTTTCAGGCTTCTTCAATGACCAGCGGAAAAAGAATATTTTGTTCTTGTTGCTTTATCTTGTTTCTAGATAAACATATTATAAGTTTATTATTATACTTCCAATTCAAAATCAGGATTACAGGTGTTTTACATGCCTTTTCCCAGAAGTATCATTCTGTCTGTTGTATTGTAAGAGGGAGCAAGTCCAGAAATAGGAGACCAATTAGGAGTTCACTGAAATAATTCAGGTAAGACATTGATGGAGACATGCTGGTAGTGGTGTTAGTGGTGAAACTTGGCCAGATGTGAATATATTTTAAAGTCAGAGCCAGTTGGATTTACTGATATATTTGGATATGAGGTATGAGAAAAAAAGGAGTCAAAATTGAACCTTCTCATTCTTCTTTTTTATGTAGAGGTCGAGCACCTGTGCCAGCACTAGGTGTACACATGACTGACCCTTCTGCTCTGTGAGCCCCTCTAATTTAGTACACAGATGCAGTTGCTTTCCCAGTGCAATGCACCTGCACAATGATTCACAATGTCTACTGCACAAAGGAGAACAGAGCATCTATCTATCACCTCTACTCATTCCTTTCACGGATCTTTTTAAATGTCTCTTGCATTTGGGAATCCAATAGTGAGCAAAGCCTTAAGGGCCCTGGACTTACTGTCTTGTGAGCTTGTGCGAGAGAATAAAATTCCTCACTTCCATTTAGCCTACTTTCCTGTGTTCAGGGGGCTGGAAAAAGTGAGTTTTTCTGTCATTCCTCTCACGCCACCTTGGGAGCCCTCTCATTTACTCCTTCTCTCTAATCCTTGGTACCTGGTTGCTAGCTAGTCCTTTCTACACGTAGTGCACCTGGGCAAAGATTCAGAGCAGGCTGAACACGGAGCACCTATACATCAATATCCTTTCCTTCCAGCCAGCCTGCCATTATTTATATACATCCTACTTTGTGCCAGACAATCTGCTGTCTGTAGGAAGTCAGGAGTGAACAGGATGGTCAGTCCCCTGAGTATACTGGCTAGTGTGCTGAGGATGCTGACAAATGAGTTTACTCTTTAGTCTCCATTCACTGAGCACTCTTCCCCCCAACCCCAGGGCAGTCAGGCATATCTAAGAGTGTAGCCTGTATGCACAAAGTCGTGCTGATGAGGTGAACAGGGATGGAGTCTTCTTGCCCTGATCCCACTCTCTTATACCTCCCAGAAAGAGCAGTGAGCTGTCTCACTGTTCTTCCCTGAGAAGTTGTTGAATGAAGTTGCACTCGCTTGTTAGCTTTCTCTCTCACACTCACAGATAGATACTCAGATATACACATACACACAAGCAAGGTAAACAAGGGAATGAATATGCATGGGAGGCCCGCATGTGGCTGTGTGGCATATGTAGGTAGGCGAGTCTTCAGAGACAGGAGAAATTGGAGCCTTTGGTTTCATACTTACAGGGGCAAATGTCCCCATTTTCATTCATTCATTTGTTCTCTCTCTCTCTCTTTCTCCTCTCTCTCGCTCCCTCCCTCCCTCCTTCCCTCTCTCTTCACTTTCTGACTCATTCCCATCTCTCTGGGTACTCCCTGATACATACAAGTATATGAAACATTCAGGACAGTGAGCCATCTCACCTTCTCCTTCTCACATCCCTTGAACCTGCAGGGTTTCCAGGAGAGCAAGCCTCAGCTACCCCATTTTCTCCTATGAGTGGACTTGTATGGCCCGGCCCCAAGAACTACATACAACTGCATGCATGAATGAATTCCCAGTCCAAAGGCACAGACCCTTTGAGTCCTCTGATGTGGGAGTTGAATTCTTGCCTGTTGAACAATGAACTCTCCAAACCCTATCCCCGTGTGCTTTGTACTCTCGTGCTCTCAACTCTGGGCTCTGGCTCTTGCGCTGGTGGAGGGAGGGTGTTGTCTTAAATTTGTAAAAAACAGAGTCTGTGAAGTGCAATGAAGTGAAGCTCCATGAAATGAGGTATATTCTTAATGATAGCTGGTATCAGGTGCTGTGCTCCACTTTATGTTTATTTGTCATCCCATTTCATTTGCTTGGCATCATTAAGTAGGCTTGCCCTGGCTGGTGTGGCTCAGTTGGTTGGAGCATCATCCTGTAAACCGAAGGGTTGCAGATTCAGTCCCAGTTGGGGCTCATACAGGAAGCAACTGATCAATGTTTCTCTCTCTCTTTTCTCTCTTTCTCTCCACCCCAACCCCTCGCTGTCCCTCTCTCTCCCCCTTAAAAAAGGCAGAATTAGGCTTTATTGGCTCAGTTTTTTGCAAGTGTAACTTGACCTTGAGAAAATCAGGTTGTTCTCTAAGCTACTTTGTGGTAAAGCTTGGATTTGAACTGGGGTTTGAGGATTCTAGAGTCCATAGTTTTTGCACCATGTCAATACCATCTCAACCAGCAGTATCACCTGGGAACCTGTTAGAATGTAAATTCTTGGGCCCCATCTCAGGTATATGGGATCAAAAACCCCTGTAGTCTGTATATTTCCAAGCTCTCCAGATGATTCTTATGCATGCTGAAGTTTGAGAACAATTTCATTAAACTATACTGCCTCCTTGGTGATATTTCATATGCATTCTCTCTCTTCCTCTTGCTCACATACCTCTCTCCTCCCATCTCTTTGTCCTTGTAGATTTATATCTTTTTTGTTGTTGCTATCCAAGAGAAGACAAAATATGTGTTCGACCAGACATCTTTAATGTGAAGCTCAAGAACCTTCTCTTTACTTCTGTAGTGTCACAAGTGAGCACCATCTATGAAGAAGCATAAGCCCTTTTGTTAAACTGGCAAGAAACCTGCCCTGCTCCCCCCCTCTAATCCTTGCTACCTGGGTGAGAGTGCTGTCAGAATGCAATGCACCTGGGCAAGGATTCTGAGAGCGAGAGCTCCATCTTCATTTAGGACAGAGTCCCCTTTCCATCCTCCTTCCATGTAATCTGCCAACATTTACTGATCACTTCTTGAATACATGATACTAAATTGGGCAGTAAATGAGGCATGCCTAGGCCTCATCCTCATGTTGCTTACAGTTGAGGAAGAAGAATGAAATTCTTCATCAGCCATTGTGCCTACATGCATCAAGAGTAGATAGGCTACAGAGTGGATTTCTCATTGTCACTGTCACCCACAATACATAAAAGCATGAATCTTCTCTGATCCTGCACAGAACATTCTATACTTCTGTAAATAATTCATAAGTGACACTATATATACATGAGAACAAGACTCTTTGTTATAGCTACACACACACACACACACACACACACACACACGTGTGGCAGGTGCCTGGGCCTTCTTGTCTGCTCCCCCTCTCGAATCCTTGAAACCTAGGTGTGAGTGCTATTTCAATGCAACACACCTATTCAAGGGTTCAAAGAAGCTGAGCCTCGTCTGCATGTAGAAGGACTAGGTACCTGTACGATACCTCTTTCACTTTCCATCTTCCTTCAAATATTTGAGTTTGCTCTCAGGTGCCAGCCCCTGTGCTGGGTGTTAGAGCTACAGTGGTGAATAAGATACACAAGATCCCTGACTCAGAGTTCTCATCCCTGAGCTTTCTAGAGGACGCCTATGGGAAAGTGGACTTCATTCTCTGTGGACAGGCTTACCCCTACGCCTGGGCATGAGCTTTAACCAAGAGTTAAATATGCCCATGACACACATACAGGGTGCGGCACCCGAACTTTCTGCTCTGATCCCTCTCTCACACTGTTTGCACCTAGGTGAGAGTGCTTTCTGATTGCAAGTGCACCGGAGTAAGTATTCTGGAGGGTGAGCTCCTCTGAGTGGAGAAAGACAGAGGGTCTGTATATCACCTCTCAACTGCTTGCTGCATGCCTGCCTGTCTCTGCCTGTCATTCCTTCTTTTCTTCCACAAATAGTCTTCAATGGTAACTGTCTGATCCCTTGGTCCCTGCCTTCCTGGATCTTCTAGGCCAGAGAAGAGAACGGACTTTGTCACCACCCACCACTGCTGCATGTACTGAGGGGGAGTGGGCCACATAGGGGACTTCTTATCTATACCCCCCAACTTACACACAAGAGTGGTGTTTCTCATTCCTGCTCTCATACTGATATGGATAGGAGAACATCTTTAGTTTAGTTTAATCCTACATAGATGCCCTGGGTAAGGACAGTGAGCCTTTGTGTTAAGTACACACTTAGAGGGTGCACGTACCAGAATCTTCTGGCTCCCCCTCTCTAATCCTTGCCACCTGGGTGAGAGTGCTTTCTGAATGCAGTACACCTAGGCAAGGATTCTGAGAGGGGCAGCGTCATCTTCATGTAGGACAGAGCACCTCTGCATCCTCCTCCCCTTCTTTCTACAACTACCTGTTGAGTGCCTACTCTATTTCAGGTGCTGTGCTGGGTAGCTGGCCCACAAGAGAATTAGCCACATCTGGTCGCTCTTTGCAGGTGGCAGAATGGACTCCTCATTCATTATGGCTACATGTCCTGAGGGTGGGCAGGCTGCACATTGGGACTTGACATGACCTCCTTCCTGGTCTCACACAGATGTGTGTAGGATAATCTAAACCTCAGAACAATCCTACATACACATTCATGCACTGTGTATGGAAGGGCCTGATTGGGTGCACATGTAATGTGGAGTGTGCTCCTGACCAGGTCTGCCATTCTTCTTCATTCAGTGTAGGTGCCATTGATGTTTTGAGTTACTGCCCCTGTTCAGGAACACCAAGGGAAGGAGCCTTGTCTTCATTTAGAAGGACATAGCTGCTCGTGCAGCAACTCTCCCTTCCTCCCTCTTTGTCTTCCTTCCTCCCTCTTTGTCTTCCTTCCTCACATATTCGAATGTCTAGTAGGTACCAGGTACTGTGTCAATCACAGAGCACATAGCAGGGATAAAATGGACAAGTTTGCTACCCTTACATTCAGGTGGGAGGCTGATAAACACACTATGACTCATGGATGCTGTGGACTAATGGGCCTCTGTTCAGAAGAATGAAGTAGATCTTTATGCTCCTTGCAATCTTGTCTGCAAACACAAGCATATGTACAGGTTTTGCTAGTGAGATTTCTCACCACCCCACCCCCCAGACACACCCAGCAACATGAACCTGCATGCAGAGACTCCCACCCCAGTGTGCAAACCAGTGAACTTTCCCAATCCTCCCATCAGTGGGACTAAATGAGGGACGTCTTCTTATTGCTGCTCTCTTTCATGCTGCTGTGTGCAGGAGCGATCTTTTTCTTTACCTTTCTGTACAATCACATGTGAACATAGTACATCCAGAAAACGGAGCCTTCCCTGTACACACACACACACACACACACACACACACACACAGACAGCACTCAGGTATAGAAACACAGAAGGTGTGTTCTCCATACCTGGAGCTGCATCCACAGTGTGCATAGGACACTGAGTGTCACTAGCAGTGTTTCACCTATGTCCAGTGTGTAGGGCAGTGCTCCTTCCACAGCCAGAGCTTGAATGACAGTGGCCCCTTCTTCCATGTGCAGAAAGGATACTTCACCTTTGTATAATCATGGTCAAATCACCCGAGAGGAGAGTGATGCTTCTTGTACAAACACATTCACACACATAATCTGAAGGTGCCTACCTCTTATACTTGGGTACAAATACTGGCTAAGTCCATTGCTCTTGAACAAAAATTCAAAGAGAGGGAATCTCATCCATGTTTAAAATACTTGAGAGTCTTTACGTCACCCATCCCATTCTTTCATTTCTTTAGTGTTCATTTAGGGTGCTAGATCTCAAAGTGCATTCACTGGACCAGCAGAATCGGAATCATCTGCGAACCTCTTAGAAATGCAAATTCTTGAGCCCCACCCCTGACCTACTAAATCCTGAACCACAGCAACCTGTATTCTAACGAGCCTTCCCACTGATTCTGATGTTCACTCAAGTTTGAGAATCACTGATTTAGTTTAAGGGCTGGGGACTTAGTGATACGCAAGTCAGGTAAAGGCTCAGCCCCCAATGGATTAGCCTATAGAGGGTGGACAGGAACGAACACCCCTATTTCTCATGCACATTCCCAGTGCTGTGTCCCTGCAAGCTCTGGCAGAGTACATCTGCTCATTGTTCTCCCATCTCCTCCAGAACTGCACACTTGGTGAGCATAGGAAACTAAGCAAACTAACAAACAGGAGTTTATCAAGGAAGAGCCTTATCATTCTTTTCAGGAGTGTGCACTTAACACCGTAGACACACACACACATGTGCACATGCACACACATGCACACAGTATGCAGAAGAACGGACTACTCCTTCTCCCATACCCATTGCATATCGGAGTTGTGGATTCTCCAAACACCTCCTATGTGCATGGATTACAGGAGGGTGAGCCTTGTCATCATGAGCCTTCTGCTGAACAATTCAATCAGCACATATTTATTGATCACTTTTTATGTGCCATGCACTGTGCTAGGATTATTCTGCTGAGTAAGAGAAAGCATTTCTCTTATAGGACTTCCTGTCTCTAGTGGAGGTGTGTGGTAAGTGAACTTCCACAGGCCTTGAAAATGGGTGTTCAGGGTATGCCAGGAATTGAGCCTTCTCATTCTCTTATGCATGCCGACATTCCCCCTGTACATGTTCATGCTCATGCACATACAAACACACATGTAAATATAGACACATTTCTCCACAAAACTATAAGGCCAGAGAGACACTTTGTTATTATTTACACATCTACAGAAGTGTGAATTTCCTTGTTGCTCACACACACTCAAATGCACATGTGATGTGCAGGGGCCTGGATCATGGTATTTGCTCCTCCGCCCCATCCTTGAAATGTAGGCAGGAGTGTTGGCTTATCAGTACAGTGGTCTTAGGCAAGAAAAAAGGTGGTGAGCCTGGTTGGTGTGTAGGATAGAGCCAGGACAGCACTTTCCTTACTGTACTTTGCTTGTTTTTGAAGTCAGTAATTTCTATGTGCATTTCTTTCTTCATTCACCCATCCATTTAACAAATGTACTGAGTTCCTACTGTTTGGGGTTGCCACAGTGAACTAACCATAGGGGCACCAGCCTTACTGTTTAGTGTGTCCTGGGAGAGTCAGCTTTCTCATGACAATGACTGTAGTTATGTGGGCTCAGGATGCAGGAACCCTGTTTCTCCTTTTCCCCTCACACGGGCCTGCATGTGGTGTGCAGGCCATGAGCCTTCTGCCCTGCCTCCCTTCTCTAATCCTTGCTATCTGGGTGCTAGTGCTGTCTCGATGCAATGCACCTGGGCAAGGATTGAGAGAGGGTGGGCTCAACTGCACTAAGAAGGACAGAGCTTATAATACATCACCCCTCCCTCTCTTGCTTCCCAGTATAAGGTTTTGAGTGACTGGTGGGTATTGAGGAAGCACAAGAGAGCAGGATAGTTAGGGATTTTGGGCTCTCTGTCTGGTGGGCTTGTCTGTGTTATAGAAGAAATGTCTATCAAATAGCTTCTATGTGCTCAGGTGCCTAGAGTGCTGGAGAGAGCTTTTTCTTTATTCGCCTCCTGACTTCCACATACAGGGTGGTGAGCAGGGACCAGAGCCTTTCCATCTCCTCCCTCCCTAACTTTTTTTAAATTAATTATTTTTTATTGATTATGCTGTTACATTGTCCCAATTTCTTTTCCCTCTGCTCCCCTCCACCCAGTGACCCCCCTCCCTCCAGTTGTCCCCCACTTTTAGTCCATGCCCATTGGTTGTGCATATAGTTCTTCTCAACATCTTCCTGTCTACTCCATTCCCTCCTACTATGCTTCTTAATTCCTGTACCATCTCCCTCCCTTTCCCCCCTCCCCGCTGACCTCTCCCCAATATGTTCCCCATTCCTATAATTCTTTTCCCACTCTCGTTGCCTACTTAGTTTGCCTTTGTTTCAATTCCCTAGCTTCTGTTGTTGGTTGTTGTGATACAGTTTTCATTTTAATGTTCGTAGTTTTGATCCTCCTTCTTCTAAACAAGTCCCTTTAACATCTCATATAACAGTGGTTTGGATCTAACAAACTCCTTCAGTTTTACTTTGTCCTGGAAGCACTTTCTCTGCCCTTCTATCCTGAATGACAGCTTCACTGGATAGAGTAATCATGGTTGTAGGATTTTGCTTTTCATTACTTTGAATATTTCTTGTCAGTCCCTTCTTGCCTGCAGGGTCTCCTTTGAGAAATCAGCTGATAGTCTAATTGGGACCCCTTTGTACACAATTCTTTTCTTCTCTTTTGCTGCTTTTAAGATTTTCTCTTTCTCTTTAATTTTTGACATTTTGATTATAATGTGTCTTGGTGTGGTTCTCCCTGGGTCCAGTTTTTTGGAACTCTCTGTGCTTCCTGGACCTGTAAGTCCATTTCCTTCCCCAAGTTAGGGAAGTTCTGCTTCATTATTTTTTCATATAATTTTTCCATTTCTAGTTCTTCTTCTTCACCTTCTGGCAACCCTATAATTCGAATGTTCGTTTGCTTATAGCTGTCCCAGAAACAAACAAATAAATTTTTAAAAAGAGAGAGAAAAGAGGGAGGGGGTGAAGAATTCAGATTTAGTCTAGCTTTTTTAAAACAATAATTTGTTTGCTTGGTTTTTTTTTTTGTTGTTGTTGTTGTTTATTTATTTATTTTTAGTGAGAGGGGAAAGGAGAAAGAGAGGGAGAAAAACATCACTGTGTGGTTGCCTCTCACTCACGCCCCCAACTAGGGACCTGATGTACAACCTAGTCATGTGCCCTGACTGGGAATTGAACCAGCAACACTTGGTTCACGGGCCGATGCTAGTCTAGCTTTTTAAGGCTGTCCCTACTGTGGCCTTAGCAGTATTTTCCAGTATACTCTCCACTTAAGGTAGGCTGATCTATTCATTCCTACTTTTCTTAGTGCCTTTGCCCATTGCCCACTACAGATTTATGATTTTGATTTTCAGGTGAGCACAATACAGTATTACAAATGGTGAGAAAAAGAGAGAGGGAAAGTGGGAGAGAGGAGGAGAGGGAAGAGAAGAAGGGGAAGGGAGGAGAGAAACAGAGAAAGAAGAGAGAGAGAGGGAGAGAAAGAGAGAGGAAGGGAAAGAGAGAGGGGGGAGGAGAGAGAGAAGGGGGGAGAGAGAGAGGAGACACTACATTTCCATCTTCTTTCTTGAATTTTTAAACAGGACTTACAATTTTTTTTTGACTCTGTTCTTCTCTCCCAACTTATCTCAGTATACTGTGTAAAGACACTCAGGTTGTTTAATATGTACTCCTTAACTTTTGTATACCCTAAAATTCGATTTCCCATTTTGGTTACTGGTCAGCTCTCCCCTGGACTTTACATCTCTCTTGATGCTGTGAACTGGCAAAATCAGCATTCGCTGGGACCCAGGTCCCACCTCAGACCTGGGGGATCTGATAGTTGGGAGGGGGGTGGTTTGTGTTTTAACAAGCCATCTAGGGGATTCTGTTGCATGCTGAACTTGGAGAACTTTAATAGAGATTTCTGCATTACACAGGATGATTTTTATAGTCAAAAATATTTTTTATGTATATACCACCATTTCAGCCTCTGGTTTTTCTTAGGCTTTTTTTTTTTTTTTTTTTTTGAGAGAGTTTTAGGTTTACAGGAAAACTAAGCAGAAAGTAGAGAGTTACAATATACTCATCCTCCCCTCTGCCCTAGTTTCCAGTTTTATTGACATCTTGCAGTTAGTGTACACTTGTTACAATTATTGGGCTGATATTGATACATTATTATTAAGTGAAGTCAATCGTTTACATTAGTGTTCCCAGATGGTGTTGTATATTCTATGGATTTGGAAAAATGTATAATGACATGTATCCATTATAGCATCATGCAGGGTAGTTTCATTGCCCTAAACATCCTCAGTGCTCCGCCTATTCATCCACCCTCCTTCCAGACCCCTGACAAACACTGATCTTTTTACTGTCTACACAATCTTGCCTTTCCAGAATGGCATGGAACCATACAGTATGTAGCCTTTGCAGAATGACTTCTTTTACTTCATTTAAGATTCCTCCATGTGATATTTTTGTGGATTGATAGATGAATAATATTCCACTGTCTGTATATACCATAGTTTGTCTGTTCACTACTGAAGGACATATTGGGTTTTCCAACTTTTGGCAATTATAAGTAAACCTGCTATGAACATCTCTGCAGATTTTTGTGTGGATGTAAATTTTCAAATCATTTGGGTAAATACTAAGGAGTTCTATAGTAATAGTATATTTAGTTTGCAAGAAACTGTCAAACCATCTTCCAAAGGTCTGTACTATTTTGTATTCCCACCAGCAGTAGAGTTTAGTTGCTCCATAACGTCATCAGCATTTGGTTTCAGCGTTTTGGATTTTAGCCGTTCTTATAGGCATATAGTCATATTACATTATTGCTTTAACTTGCAGTTATCTAATTACACATGACATTGAACATCTTTTCATATATTTTTTTGCTATCTGTATATCTTTGTTTAGGTTCAGATGTTTTGGCCATTTTTAAATTGGGTTGTTCATTTTCTTGTTGAATTTTAAGAATTCTTTTTATATTTGATAGCTATCTCTTGTCAGATATGTCTTTTGCAAATATTTTCTCCCAATATATAACTTTTTGTCTATTCTATTAGTAGTGGCTTTTGCAGAACAGAAGTTTTTCCCCCAATTTATCAACTGATTCTTTCACAGATCACACTTTGGTGTTGTATCTAAAAAGTCATTGCCAAACCCAAGGTCACCTAGATTTTCTTCTATGTTAATTTGTAGGAGTTTTATAGTTTTGCATTCAGTGTTTAGGTCTATAGTCCATTTTGAATTAATTTTTGTGAAAGTTGAGGATCTATATCTAGGTTCTTTTTTCTTGCGTGTAGATGTCTAGTTGTCCCAGTACCATTTGTTGAAGGCTATCCTTTCTCCACTTTATTGCTTTTGCTTCTTTGTCAAAGTTCAGTTTATCATATTCTTATGGGCTTATTGCTAGGCTTTCTCTTCTGTGCCATTGATCAATTTGTCTATTCTTTTACCAATACTGTATTGTTTTAATTACTGTAGCTTATAGTAAGTCTTGAAGTTGGGTAATGTTAGTGCTACAACTTTGTTTTTCTTCAATGTTGTGTTAGCTCTTCTGGGCCATTTATACTGATAATCACAATGTAAACTTTAGAATCAGATTATCAATAACCACAAAATAACTTGTTGGGATTTTTTAAAGAAAATATTTCATTTATTTATTTTTTTAATTAAAATTATTTTATTTTTTATTGTATTTTTCCATTACCATTTATCATCCTTATATCCTCCTTCCCCCCTGCAATCACCACTCTGTTGCCCATGTCTGTGAGTTCTTGTTCCTTTTTGCTCAATCCCTCCACTCCCTAACCCACAACCATAGCTGTCATCCTGCTCTCTATGAGTCTGTCTCTATTTTGCTTGTTAGTTCAGTTCATTATATGCCACATATGAGTGAAATCATATGGTATTTGTCTTTCTCGGACTGGCTTATTTCACTTAACATAATGTTCTCCAGGTCCATCCATACTGTCGCAAAGATTAAAATTTTCTTCCTTTTTACAGCTGAGTAGTATTCCATTGTGTAAATGTCCCATAGTTGTTTTATCCACTCATCTATTGATGGACACGTGGGCTGCTTCCATTTCTTGGTAATTATAAATAATGCTGCAATGAACATAGGGGTGCTTATGTTCTTTTGAATTAGTGTTTTGGGTTCCTATGGAAATATTCCCAGAAATGGGATTTCTGGGTCAAAAGGTAGATTCATTTTTAATTTTCTGAGGTATCTCTGTACTGCTTTCCACAGTGGCTGCACCAGTCTGCATTCCCACCAACAATGTAAAAGGGTTCCCCTTTCTTGACGCATGGGCATGGACTTGGGGGGGATTTCTGGGGGAGGGGTGCTGGGTAGAGGGGAGCAAAGGGGAAAAAATTGGAACTATTGTAACAACATAACCAATAAAATATACTAAAAAAAAAGGGTTCCCCTTTCTCCACATCCTCGCCAGGGAGAAAGAGAGGGAGAGAAACATCAATGTGTGATTGCCTCTCACACACCCCCAACCGGAGACCTGGCCTACAACCCAGGCATGTGCCCTGTCTGGGAACTGGACTGGTGACTCTTTAATTCGCAGGTCAGCACTCAGTCCACTGAGTCAGACCAGCCAGGGCTGTCCTTGTTTCATTTTTGATATTAATTATTTGTATTTTCTCTCTTTTTCTTAGTTAACGTGGCTAGAGGTTTGTTAATTTTATTGATCTTTTCAAAGAACCAACTTCTGATTTTCTTTATCGATTTCTGCTCTAGTTTTTATTATTGGTTTTCTTCTGCTTACTTTGAGTTTAATTTGCTCTTGTTTTTTTACTTTCCTAAGGTGGAAGTTTAGGTGGTTGATTTTAGATCTTTCTCATTTTCTAATATATACATTCAATGCCATAAATTTTCTTCTAAGCACTGGTTTTGCTGTATACCACTAATTTTGATAAGCTGTCTTTTTTATTTAGTTCAAAATATTTTAAAATTTCTCTTGCAACATGTGTTATTTAGAAAGTGTTATTTAAAGTGATGTGGCTCAGTGGATTGAGTGCCAGCCTGCAAACCAAAAGGTCACCAGTTTGATTCCTGGTCAGGGCATGTGCCTGGGTTGTAGGCCAGGTCCCTGGCTGGGGGAGTCTGAGAGGCAACCAATTGCTGTCTGTCTCGAGCATCAAAGTTTCTCTCCCTCTGTCTCTCCCTCCCTTCCCCTTGTTCTAAAAAAATAAAATCTTTGAAGTATTTTTTGGTTTTCCAGCTATCTTTCTGTTATGGATTTCTAATTTCATCATTATCTGAGAGCAGACTTTGTATGATTTCTGTGTTTTTTTGTTTTTGTTTTTTTTAATTTGTTAAGGCATATTTCATGGCCCAGAATGTCATTTATCTCAGTGAATGTTCCATGTGAGCTTGAGAAGAATGCATATTTATTCTGATGCTGTTGCTAGATGAAGTATTCTATAGATGTCGATTAGATCCAGTTCATTGATGGTTCTGTTTAGTTTAACTGCATCTTTACTGAATTTCTGCTGCTGTCTGTCCATTATCAGTAGAGGGCTAGTGAAATCTATAACAGCGGGTTCATGTATTTCTCCTTGCCATTCTATGAGATTTTTCCAATGTATTTTTATGCTCTGTTGTTAGGCATATATACATTAAGGACTGTTATGGCTTCTTAGAGAATTGATCATTTATTATTATGTAATGCCACTCTTCATCGCTGCTAATTTTCCTTGCTCTGAAATTGGCTTATCTGAAATTAATATAGCTACTTTTGCCTCCTTTTGATTACAATTAGCATCTTTCTCCATCTCCTTCCTTTTAATCTTTGTCTTTATATTTAAGGTAGATTTCTTGTTGAAAACATAGTTGGATATTGCATTTTTACCCACTTTGACAGTCTGTCTTCTTTTAAAAGGTTTTATTTATTTATTTCTGGAGAGAGGGGAAGAGAGGGAGAAAGAGAGGGAGAGAAGCATGTGCAAGAGAAATATTGATCTCACACACTCCCAGCTGGGGACCTGGCCTGCAACCCAGGCATATGCCCTGACTGGGAATCAAACCTGTGACCTTCCAGTTCGTAGGCTGGCACTCAGTCCACTGAGCCACACCAGCCAGGGCTCTGTCTTTTAACTTATATTTAGACCATTGATGTTTAAAGTGATTACTGAAGTGGTTGAGTCCCCATTATCTGTCATATTTTTTACTTTTTCCTGTTTGTTGTCCTTGTTGTTGTTTTTTTTTCTCCTTATTTTGTCTTTCACTCTTTTTCTGCCTTCTCCGGTTTTAACTGAGCATTTTGTGTGATTCTGTTTTTCTGCTCTCTTAGCATATCAAGTATACTTATTTTTTTTTTAAAAAAACTTCTGATTCAGTCCTCTGCTTCATCTAGCCTGCTTTTAATTCCTTGTAGTGTATTTTTAAATTGTTTTCCTGTTACAATTGTCCCATTTTTCCCTCATTGCTCTCCCCTATCCCTCCCCTACCCACAGTCAATCCCCACCCCGTTGTCCATGTCCATGAGCCATTTATATTAGTTCCTTGACTAGACCCTTCCCCTTCTTTCCCCCCTTTTCCCCTTCCTCCCTCCCCTCTGGTCACTGTCAGTCTGTTCCTTGTAGTGTGTTTTTCATTTAAGATATTATATTCTTCATTTCTTCCTGATTTTTATTCATAGTTTCTGTGTCCTTTTCATGCTGATATAATTCCCACTAAGTCTCTTGTAGTTCTCACTGAATCCCTTACACTGTAGTTCTCACTGAGTTCCTTGAGTATCCCTATAACCATTATTTTGAACTCTAGGTCTCATAGATTGCCTCAATTTCATTTAGCTCTTTTTCTGGCAATTCCTCCTTTCCTTTCGATTGGGGGTTATTTCTTTGTCTCCCCACTTTAGATGGCCATTTTTGTTTCTGCGTCTCAGGTTGCTCTGCTTTGCCTGCTTGCCTTTCTGGGGTGGCCTTCTGTGGTAGGAGTTCTGTGGGACTCAGTGGTGCAATCTCTCTGATCTCCTGATCTGGAGGCTCTAGGGTTGCCCTTCAATCAATTTATATGGGTTCTCCTGTTGTAGTTGGGGGTGGCTTATCGTTGGTGGGTTCTCCCGTCCAGCTGGCTGACTGGGAGTCACAACTCCTGCCACGTCTTGTATGGGCCCATTGTGAAGTGTTTTCCTTGGCTTCCAAACTTTGTACCAGCTAAGATTCCATTGAATGTTCAGTTTATATTTCGGAAGATCAGCCAAGGGTCCAAGTTGGGTTCAAGAGCAAGTGGACTCAGCTTCCACCTACTTGGCCACCATCTTCCACATCTCTTGAAGAATTTCTTTTAACACTTGCTGCAAGGCAGGTATACTGCCAGCAAAGTCCCTTAATTTTTGACTTTTCTGAGAAAATTCTGTATTTTTCATTCAGTTTTCAGGGATTGTTTCTCTGGACTCAGAGTTCTTGATTGGTGGTTCTTTTCAACCCTTCATATATTTCATTCTTCTTTCTTCCTGATTGCATGGTTTCTGAGGAGAAAGGTGGTGTAATTCTTATCCTTGCTCCTTTAGGGGCCAGGCATTATTTTCTTCTGGCTACTTTGAAGATTATTTTCTGTCTTTGATTTTCTGCAATTTGGATATGATATGCCTAATTGTAGATTTTTAAAATATTTATCATTTTTAGTGGTTTCTGAGCTTTCTGGACCAGTAGCTTCATATGTATTATTAATTTTAGGACATTCTCAGTTATTGTTACTTCAAATACAGTCATGTGCCACATAATGATATTTCTGTCAATGACAGACCTCATATATGATGTTGGTCTCGTAAGATTATAATAGAACTGAATATCCTGTAAGAAATTGGAGGATGTGTGGTTCAGGAGGAATTTTTTCTCTGATGGAAGCAGTATTTTGGGGGCTTAGCAATAGATTCCCTCTCACTCACAGCACCTCACTTTTTTTTACAGCACCTCACTTTTGAGTACACAGGTTACATCCCAATCAGTCCATCACCGACCTGTTTCAGCACAGAGGAGCTTGTCATATTCAGAGGTGTTACAGCCCTTCCAGTTTAATGCTCTTTAGAGTACATTGCTGTAAATTATTGGTTAAGGACCTAAGATCCTGTATAAGTACAGAGGTACACAGGAGCTATTTTAACAAATATTAAGGGCCACTTCTATTTAAATAGAAGCTTTCTGTGGTAGTGTCAAGCCAGCCTATTCTTGTACTTTGGAAATATTTTCAGATTGTAATAATATAAAACACAGATAAGTTTTATTTCTATCAGTAAATGCCAGAAAGAGTCCTTCATGCCAGATAAGGTCAGTGGAACCAAAACCAGATTTCCACAGTCAAAATATCAAGTTTGAAGTTCTACATCTTTCATGTTAAACACCCCTATTTTTTATGAATACCACAAAGTTCCTTAATCTGACCACTGCTCCAACCTGCAACAGCCAAAACCACATTGCCCTGACAATCCCCTATGTTCCTTTATTTCTTCATCTTGATTTTTTATTCCTACTGATCCTCAGACTACCTTTCGTTCCCTCCTGACAGTTATTGTTATGGCGGTCTACATCTTACCCAGCCAATTTTTTCTCAATATTTCCAATCACTCCAGCCCACATTTCTGTTCATGGATCAGCATTGACAGCTTTAATGTCCTATTTCTGACCCTGTAGGAAGGAAGCAGGGGGAGGGTTTGTGGGACAGTGTTTATAAAGTCTACAGTAGTGTGTAGTAATGTACCAGGCCTTCATATTCACTCACCACTCACTTATACACCCAGAGCAACTTCCAGTCCCGTAAGCTGCATTCATGGTAAGTGCCCTGTACAGGTGTACCCTTTTTTTATCTTTTATACTATATTTTAACTGCACCTTTTTTAGTTTAGATATGTTTAGATACACAAATACCACTGTGTTACAATTGCCTATAGTATTCAATACAGTAACATGCTGTACAGGTTTGTAGCCTAGGAGCAAGAGGCTATACCATATAGTCTAGGTGTATGGTAGGCTATACCATCTAGGTTTGTGTAAGTGCACACTATGATGTTTGCCAAACAATGAAATTGCCCAGTAGTGTATTTCTCAGAATGCATCCCTGTCATTAAGTGACACATGACTGTATTTTTTCTCTTTGTTTCTTTCTTCTCCTGGTATTTCCCATTATGCATTTGCTGATCTTTTGTAATTGTCCCACAGTTCTTGATAATCTGTTCATTTTTCATTCTCTTTGCATTTTAGTTTTGGAAGTTGCTATTGACATTTCTTCAAGGTAGCTGATTCTTTTTCTCTGCTGTGTCCAATGTATTGATGAAGCAACAAAGACTATTTATTTTACATATCTTTTGCATTTCATTTTGATTTTTTCTTACAGTTTCTATCTCTCTGTTTATGTTACCCATCTGTTCTTGTATGTTTTTACCTTTTCGTTAGAGCACTTAGCATATTAATCATTTTAAATAACTTGTGATAATTCCAACATTTCTTCCATATCTGACTGTGGTTCTGATACTTGCTCTGTCTCTCCATGCTGCATTTTGTTTCTTTTAGTATGCCTTGTAATTTTTCATTGGAAGCTGGACATTACATATGGGTAAAAAAAGTAACTGAGGTAAATAGGCCTTTAATGTGAGGTTTTATGTTTATCTGGATGGGGGTTAGGATGTGTTTACTGTGTGCTGTCAGAGAAGGAAAACTCTGACTCCAAAAAACCTCTGCTGCCTTGCGGCATACCTCTTCAGGGGAAAGGCTAAGGGAGTAAACCCCGACAGAAAATCTGGAGCCGGAGTCCCTAAGGCGGTTTGACGTTGTAGTCAACACCGGCAACTCCTGCGGCGCACCTGAAGCCAAGCTGTATTGACTCCGTCTTTCCCTTGGACCCTTCAGCTGCGAAGAGAGGGGGGGTCTGCTGCATGGGCAACAGCAGACCCTCCATATCACACTGCCCAGGCTCTGTAGCTTCAGCTTCACTGGAGAGGACGCTCCAGCGTCATCGCAAGATGTCGATTCAACACGGGAGGAGACAGATACTGTGTCACTCCCGAGTCGGACTGCACAGCCATTCTCGGCGGTGCAGATGGATTCTTGGGAAGCTACACCATCGTCTCTCGAGACGGACGGCTGCCGACGACTGTGTGCTGTAGTTATATGTCAGAGGCTAAAATTTTCTCTAGTGACTTTTGTTTTTGTCTCTGCTGTGTATTTGGTTTTCCTAGAGATTACTTCTTAAATAAGGTTTAAGTCATGGAGTTCTTCCAATTGTATTCCACTTTCGTTATTCAGGAGCCTTATTGATGTGGTAGTAAGGTGTTTGTGTGTGTGTGGGAGGTGTTCGATAGTCCTGTGATTAGGTTGGAGTCTTTTAGTGAGTCTGTACTAAAAGTTGTGAACTTCAAAAGTACTTATCAGTTTTGTTTTGTTTCCCCTTATGTGAGACAGGAAGACTAGAGGGAGCTAGAGTTGAGTTTTTTTCCCCCCTAAGTTGGTTAGGCTCTGTTAAAATAGTTTCTCTTGAGGGCTGGTCTTAAGATGAACAGAATGCTCTACTTCACTTCTCTGCCCCCTGCTGGAAGCACAAGGGGATTTTTCTCTGGTCTTCATTGTGAATAGGGCTCCTGGAGGTACAACTTATAGAATTGTAGGGTCCCCCTAAGACTGGGCCCCCTCTAATTCTTAACTCCCAAACTTGTCTACACTGAGACTCCAGCTATTCTTCAATTATCTCTTACCCTGGTACTGGTTCCCATGGAGGTTCCACTTATGTGAGCTGTGATTCTTTGTATCAGTCTGTCTTTCTCTCCAATTTGGGGGGAGAGCGTTTTGCCCTAGAACTTCAATTCTCTGATGAATCTAAGAACAGTAGTTGATTTTCAGTTTGTTCAGTTTTCTTCTCATTGTGAGGATGAGTGTGATGATTTTCAAGGTCCTTACCTGCTCACTCAGAAACCAGAAATCCTCCTTTGATTTTTACTTGGATATTTGTATCCACCTTTTCTATTACCTTTATCAGCAATGACACATATATACTCCTTTTCTGTTCCTTTCACTTCATTTTAATGCATACATTCACTGATAAAAAATTATTTTAGTACATATGAATTAAGCCATTTTATATCTTTCCATAGTCAAAAATAATTTTGTCTATTTTCCACATCTGGGATAAATATACTATTCCATGTTCTTTTTAAAGTCAACTTAAAAAAACCCATCTGGGATTTATTGCAATGTATATGTTGTAATTTTATTGATATATTGTTTCCTATTTTGATATCTAGCAGTACTTCATCTGTTTACTGAAAAGTGATTCCTTATGTTTGTGTTGCTTCTGGGTTATCAACTATTAAGTTCTTATAACAGTTTGTATGTATTGATGGAATCTCTATTCTTAATTCCTATAAAGTTTTGATGGTTGTTTCTTTATAGAAGATTAAAATCTGTCAGGATAAGTTTGCTACATTTATATTTACGAAAATACACACCTGGTATTCTTGCTGACTTATTCTTCTAGATGAATCGCATTATCCATCTTTCAAGTTATATAAAGGATGCCATGAAGACTTTAGATTAATATATAGATGTAATACAATTCAAATTAGGGTATGTTTCATTATTGCTCTATTTAGACTTTTCATCCAAGAGCATAAGTCTTTGTTGACTTACGTCTTCCTTTCCCCTCCTCCTATTTGGCTTTTATAAATTTTAAAGTAATATTGTGTTTTGAGTTTATGTCTCTGTGATGAATAAATTATTCTATGGTAGCGCATAAGAATGCAGTTGTCTTTTTCTATTTATCTTAAAATTCCTGAATTCCTGTATTACCTTTAGTTATTTTTAGTTAATATTCTTAGAGTTGTATATAAATGTATTTGTGCAATCCAAACATCAGAATATCATATTTCTTTCTTCCTATATACAGTAAGTCCTCACTTAATGTCCTCGATAGGTTCTGTGACTTTAAGCAAAACAATAAATAAGAAAATTAACTTTACCACAGTCTAATTGATGTAAACAAGAGTTAATTTCCTGTGACATCTCATCAATGTTATAACAAAGTGATGTTGAACGAAATGATGTTTTCGAGGACCTGCTGTACATTCTTTACTTTTTTCTTCTTAAAGTTTTTTTGTACCATGTTAAATATAATTACCAACAGGAGGCATTATTTCCTTCCCGCATTAAAGGGAATGATATTTTACTTCTTGGTTTTATTTATTTATTTTTAATATGCTTTATTGATTATGCTGTTACAGTTGTCCCAATTTCTTTTCCCTTTGTTCCCCTGCACCCAGTGACCCCCACTCCCTCCAGTTGTCCCCCACTTAGTCCATGCCCATTGGTTGTGGATATAGTTCTTCTCAACATCTTCCTGTCTACTCCACTCCCTCCTATGATGCTTCTTAATTCCTGTACCATCTCCCTCCCTTTTCCCCCTCCCCCCTGCTGACCTCCCCCCATAATGTTCCCAATACCTATAATTCTTTTCCCACTCTCATTGCCTACTTAGTTTGCCTTTGTTTCAATTCCCTAGCTTCTGTTGTTGGTTGTTGTGATACAGTTTTCATTTTAATGTTCATAGTTTTGATCCTCTTTCTCCTAAACAAGTCCCTTTAACATTTCATGTAACAGTGGTTTGGATCTGATGAATTCCTTCCATTTTAGTTTGTCCTGGAAGCACTTCCTCTGCCTTCCCATTCTGAATGACAGCTTTGCTGGATAGAGTAATCATGGTTGTAGATTTTTGCTTTTAATTACTACTTTTGGCTTTAATTTAAATATTCTATATCATGTCAAGAAAGAAATCCTATGCCTGAAATATATTTTAAAATTCAGCATAAATGTAAATTAAAAAATTCATTCCTGATATATGTTGAGATAAGTATGGCTTTTAAATTTTTATCTGTCAATCTGATAAACTAGGTTGATCTTTCCTTTGTGATACCAATCTTTTGTTCTTGGAATAAACCCTCTATATCAGGCAAATCCTTCAATGTGGCGCTACATTCCATTTGTTAAAGATTATTTAGGAATTTTAAGTGTATATTTCTTTTTTTAATTGTGTTTATTGGGGTGACATTAGCTAAAAAGTCCATACAGGTTTCAAGTGTACAACTCAACAAAACATCATCTGCACACTGCATTGTGCGCCCATCACCCAAAGCAAAGTCTCTTTCTGTCCCCTTTTATCCCCCCTTTTACTCTGACTAACACCACACTGTTTTCTGTGTCTATGTGAGATATATATTTTTAAGTAAGATCATATTATATTTGTCTTTCACTGACTGGCTTATTTCACTTAGCATAATAAACTTCAGGTCCATCCATCCTGCTGCAAAAAGTAAGACATCTTTTTTATGGCCAAGTAGTATTCCATTGTGTAAATGTACCACAGCTATTTTATCCACTCATCTACTGATGGGCACTTGGGCTGTTTCCAAGTCTTAGCTATTGTAAATAACGCTGTAATTAACATATTGGGGGTATATATTCTTTTGAGTTAGTGTTTTGGGTTTCTTCGGATGTATTCCCAGAAGTGGGATTGCTGGGTCAAAAGGCAGATCCATTTTTACTTTTTTGAGGAATCTCCATACTGTTTTCCATACTGGCTGCACCAGTCTGCATTTCCACCAACAGTGCACAAGGGTTCCCTTTACTCCACATCCTCGCCAGCACTCCTTGTTTGTTGATTTGTTGATAATAGCCATTCTGACAGTCATGAGGTGACATTTCATTGTGCTTTTTATTTGCACCTCTCTGATGATTAGTGACAGTGAACATATTTTCATATGTCTGTTGGTAATCTATCTGTATGTCCTCTTTTGGAGAAGTGTCTATTCAGATCGTTTGCCCATTTTTTAATTGGATTGTTTTCTTGGTGTTGAGTTCTATTAAGTTCTTTATATATTTTGGATATTAACCCCTTATTAGATGTATTATTGGCTAATGTGTTCTCCCATTCAGTGGGCTGCCTTTTCATTTTGTTGGTGGTTTCTTTTGCTGTGTAAAAGCCTTTTAGTTCCATTTGTTTATTTTTCCTTTGTTTCCCTTTCCCGAGAAGATATATTGGCAAAAATATTCCTATGAGAAATATCTGATATTTTACTGCCTGTGTTTTCTTAAAGGATTTTTATGGTTTTGCAACTTACATTTAAGTCTTTAATTCATTTTGAATTCATTCTCGTGTATGGTGGAAGTTGGTGTCTGGTTTCATTTTTTTGTATGTATTTGTTCAATTTTCCAAACACCATTTATTGATGAGACTATCTTTACCACATTGTGTATTCTTGACTCTCTGTTGTCAAATATTAATTGACCATAAAGGTATGGGTTTATTTCTCGGCTCTCTATTATGTTCCATTGATCTGTATGTGGCCCTGGCTGGTTTAGCTCAGTGGATTGAGCGTCGGCCTGCGAGCTAAGTGTCGCTGGTTCGATCTTCCAGTCAGGGTACATCAGAGAAGGAAAACTCTGACTCCAAAAAACCTCCGCTGCCTTGCGGCATACCTCTTCAGGGGAAAGGCTAAGGGAGTAAACCCCGACAGAAAATCCGGAGCCGGAGTCCCTAAGGCGGTTTGACGTTGTAGTCAACACCGGCAACTCCTGCGGCGCACCTGAAGCCAAGCTGTATTGACTCCGTCTTTCCCTTGGACCCTTCAGCTGCGAAGAGAGGGGGGGTCTGCTGCATGGGCAACAGCAGACCCTCCATATTACCCTGCCCAGGCTCTGTAGCTTCAGCGTCATCGCATGATGTCGATTCAACACGGGAGGAGACAGATACCATGTCACTCCCGAGTCGGACTGCACAGCCATTCTCGGCGGTGCAGATAGACTCTTAAGAAGCTACACCATCGTCTCTCGAGACGGACGGCTGCCGACGACGACGACGACAATCTGTATGTATGCCAGTACTATGCTGTTTTGATTACTGTGGCCTTATAGTATAATTTGATATCAGGTAGTGTGATACCTCCAACTTTGTTCTTCTTTCTCAGGATTTCCGACACTATTCAGGGTTCTCTTATATATCAATTTTTGGAATATTTTTTCTAGATCCATGAGATATGCAATTGGTATTTTAATAAGAATTGCATTGAATCTATTGATTGCTTTTGGTAGTATGGACATTTTAATGGTGGTAATTCTTTCTGTCCATGAACATGGTATATGCTTCCACTTATTTGTATCGTCCTCAATTTCTTTCTTCAGTAGCCTATAATTTTCAGAGTACAGGTCTTTTACCTCCTTGGTTAAATTTATTCCTATGTACCTTATTTTTTTGTTGTTGTAATAATGAGTGAGATTGTTTTTCTAAAGTATATTTTATTGATTATGTTGTTACAGTAGTTCCAATTTTTCCCCCTTTGCTCCCCTCTGCCTAGTACCCCCCTTTCCTCCAGCAATCCCACCCCTCTTAGTTCATGTCCATGGGTCATGCATATAAGTTTTTTGGCTTCACCCATTCCTATATTATTCTTAACATCCCCCTGTCTATTTTGTACCAACCGATTATGCTTCTTAGTCCCTGCACCATTTCCCCATTTCTCCCCCTCCCCCCTCCCAGCTGATAACCCTCCAGCTGATCCACATACCTATGATTCTGTTCCTATTCTGGTTTGTTTAGTTGGACTTTGTTTTTATTTTTTGTATTTAGTTGTTGATAGCTGTGAGTTTGTTGTCATTTCAGTGTTCATAGTTTTGATCTTCTTTTTCTTAAGTAAGTCCCTTTGACATTTCATATAATAATGGCTTGGTGATGATGAGCTCCTGTAGCTTCACCTTGTCTGGGAAGCACTTCATCTGCCCTTCCATTCCAAATGATAGCTTTGCTGGATAGAGTAGTCCTGGTTGCAGGTTGCCTTTCATCACCTTGAATACTTCTTGCCAGTCCCTTCCTGCCTGCAAAGTGCCCTCTGAGAAATCAGCTGATAGTCCTCTAGGCACCCCCCTGTAGGCAACCCTCCGCCTCTCTCTTGCTGCCCCCAGGACTCTCTTTTTATCTTTCACCTTTGGCATCTCAGTCATGATGCGTCCTGGTGTGGTCCCCTCTGGGTCCAGCTTGCCCGGGACCCTCTGTGCTTCCCGGACCTGTATGTGCATCTCCTTTGCAAAGTTTGGGAAGTTCTCATTTTTTTCAATTCTTGCTTCCTCATTCTGCACTGGTTGATTTTCTTTCTTATGTTCCAGATCATTGATTTGAACCCTGATTTCCTTCCCTTCACCGTTGGTTTTGTGTGGATTTTTCTTCATTTCACCTAGCATAGCCTTCACTTCTTGTCGTACTGAAGCATATCTGTGAAGCCTGTGAGCATCTTTATCACCAGTGTTTTGAATTCTTCATCTGTTAGGTTGTCTATCTCCTCATGTGTGAGGTTGGCTATCTCCTCGTCACTTATTTCTCCCACTGGAACCTTGATTCATTCCCCTTTTTGGACCATACTTCTCTGTCTCCTCATTCTGACAGGCTCCTGTGTTTGTTTGCCTCTGTGTCCCAGGTAGAGCTGTCGCTCCTGTTACATTGTATGGTGGGGAGCCTTAGGGATTTGTCAGTACAGGACAATCCGTTTCACCACGTTGTGGCGCTGCATGTAGGGGAGAGGTCCGAGAGGGAACAATGCCGCCTGCCCAGCACTCGCTCCTTTTCCAGGCACTTCTCCCACTTCCGCACCGGACTGGCGCCTCTCTAGCTGCTGCCCTGGTCGTCATTCCCAGAGTGGGTGGGTCTGCAGACATTTTAGGACCATGGGGGCCCTTTAAACAAGCAGACTCTGCTGAGACTGGCAGTTTCTGCCTCTACCCCAACCCCCACTGGTCTGCACAGTCAGAAGCAATGAGGCTTCATTTTCCCTGGTGCTGGGACCGTGAGCTGCAAGATCCAGTGAGGAGCTAGGAACGCTCCCCAGGTGTCCCTTCTGAGTTTTTAAAATGTGCGACTGCACTTTCTGCCGACCTGGTGCTGCCACCACCACACTGCGTCCTTTCTGCCCTGGCTCCACCCCTCCTACCTGTCTGGATGAGTATTTCTTCTTTATATCTTTGTTTGCTGGACTTCCATGCAGTTTGATTTTCTGGAACTTCTGGTTGTTTCTAGCTTTGAGGTAGTTGTATTCCTTCTTAGTTGTGGAGGGAGACACAGCGTGTCTGTCTATGCCTCCATCTTGGCTGGAAGTCCCGGATTGTCTTCTTAATTTTTCTTTCTGATAGTTCATCATTGGTGTATAAAAATGCCACGAATTTATGAATATTAATTTTATATCCTGCTACTTTACAAAATTCATTTATTAGTTCTAGTAGTTTTTTTGGTGGAGTCTTTAGGGTTTTTTATGTAGTATCATGTTCTGCAAATAATGAGAGTTTTACTTCCTCTCCAATTTGAATGCCTTTTATTTCTGCTTCTTGTCTGATTGCTGTGGCTAAGATTTCCAGTACTATGTTGAATAAGAGTGGTGAAAGCAGACATCCTTGTCTTGTTCCTGTTCTTAAGGGTAACACTTTTAGTTTTTACCTATTGAGTATAATATTGACTGTGGTTTTTTCATATGACCTTTGTTATGTTGAGGTATGATCTCTCCATTGTCACTTTGCTGCACAAAACTGTCTCCCATTGGGAGTGGTACTAGCTGAGCCTGCAGGTCAAGGGGAGAGATCGGCCCCTGTGCCAAAGCCTCACAGTTCAGTGTCTTCTGAGTGTCTTCCTATGGTTTTTTTCAGAGGAAAAGCATACCTAAGCTTCCTGTTGGGTGTTGCCAACAGTCCTTTCTGCTAGACTCAAGCTTGGCAGGTTGGTGTCTCGAGTATTTGGAGGACTGAGTTAGTATAGTCCCCAGGCTGGTGCTTCTCAATAATTTTTAAGACTAAAGGCATCTTGAGACCAAAAAGTTTAAGAACTGCTGCTCTGTTAATGCTTGCTTTGAATCCTGTGTTTTCTCATAACCTCTATTCATCTGTGAGGATGACTCACAGGTGAAGATCAGAATTCTGACAGAGAAGGTACCTTGGGTTAAGGATTGATCCAGATCTCCTAAATAAGCAACTTCTATGACATCTCAGAAATTACTCTCCATGATTTACATTTCATTTCTGCTTTCCCATATAAAGTACCTAAAATTGGAATTGAGGTATAAACTAGATTATTTACTGAGATTTCTCTGTGTTTCAGGCACTTAGGAACACAGATTTAGCACCCTGTCCTCAACTAGCTCGAAGTATAGTGGGTAGGGAAAAAACAATTTTATGTGTGTACCAGTTCCTATCACCTTCAATGTTATACTTCATGTTTTATTTTTAACGATATGACAATACTTATGTTTTGGTAAATGCTATAATATCTCTCTTAAGCCTTTCTTTCTCTTGCATTTTCCTTTTTGTACATTTGCAGTGTCTGGAATATATTACTTACCCAAAATGCCATGAGCAGGTCAACAGATATTTTTGTGGAGCAAAAATAAGAAATAGAAAAATTTATTGCTTCTTTGGATGTATTTATTTATTTGAACCAACACACATGACTGTCACTAATAAAACAAGATGCCAGTATGCTATAGCACAAACTAGCACACCTTCCCTTGATCTTTCAGTACAACTGTTGGTAATATGCACTCTTCTTCTTTCTCAAATCACCTACATTGAAACTGAAAGTAGCAAACTGCCCTTTCAACCCTTTCCTTCTATCTTCCAGCCCACTGCTGCCACACTTTCCTCTTAAAATCATGTTTTTATCATGTTGTTCCTCAAAACCACAGTAACTCCACTGTCTTCCCAGGTCCTTCATGATCACTCTCCATCCATTTGCTCAAAGACACCTACCCTGTCCTCTGGTCAAGCACAGATGCCAGTTTCATTCTCATCTTAAGCCTTTGGCCATTTTTTGCTGTGCCTAGAATACCCTCTCTCTTCCCCGAAGACCTCTCTAGCTTAAAATCTACTCTCCATTTTCTGAATGCTGATTACAATATTTATTCTAAAAATTTAATGCTTAACTGTTGTGTAATGACATTATGTAAAACTTTTCACCTCAACTAGATCATAAATTCCTTGAGAATAGTGACAGGTAACAAATGCATTTTATATCCCCAATTCCCTACCCTCATAGTGTAAGGCATAGATTTACTGAGTGTCAGGCATATAAATATGTCATTGACTGTTAACTCTTCCTCTCCAACTGGAATCCTCCTCAATAAGCATTTATCAAACATGTACTCTGGATCACTAGAGTTGCTGGAACAACAGAAATGAGAAGGACATGTATGTATGTAGTCACAAGACTCAGTGGAAGAGATTATGCAATCAACATATGAGGAAGGCCCCCCCAAACCTGGAATTTATATATAAAGCATTGTGTATTTATTCTTACTTGTTTAAACTTAAGTCACCTTCAAAGTACTCTCCATTTGATGCAATACACCTATCGAGACTTTCTGCTGCTCAAAACAGTTTTTGAATTAGTCGATTTTGATGCCCTTTTGTTTCATCTCTTCCACATCAGCACAAACGTTTCCCTTTGACAACTTTTTTCAACTGGGGAAACAACAAAAAGTTGCGTGGCACAAGATCTGGTGAGTAGGGAGGGTGGGGCATAGGGGTCATGCTGTTTTTGGTCAAAAACTGCTAAACACGCAGTGCAATGTGGGCAGGTGTGCTCATAAATTACCCATCATGAAATGGGCAAACACGTTGAAAGAGTCTTCAAAAATAATTCACTGAAGCTGAACATAGTCTCTCAACAGCACCAGCTGTGTTCCTAGAACGCTCACCTTGGGGGAAGACTGTACTATAAGGGGCCCACCCTCCAGAAGATAATTCCAGTTTTTTGGGGACCCCCCCCCCTTGTAGATGTCTGAACAAAGGGATATTGAGGGAAAAGCCTGTTTAAACTGGCCGTAGATGGACTGAATATAATTTCACTAGTCTGAAAAGAGGATAGGGGGTTGGATGAAATTCCAGATAGAGTATTTGGCCTAAGCAAAGTTATGGAGGCATAAAAGTATGTGCCTATTGGAGTATAACAAATCTGTAGTAGAAGGTAAGTCTATCCGGGTAGATGGGATCTATATTTGATAGGGCCCTGAATGCAGTGAAAAGAAATTTAAACTTGACCCTATAGGCAACAGTGAACCAACTTATGCTTTTAAGCAAGAAAGTGACAAAAGGAACTGAAAATGCCTTTAAGCTGAAAGTGTAAGCTGTGTAACACAAATATCTACCCAAACAACATTTTTCCCTGATTGTTCTCCTCCCTAGGCCTCCATTATATGACAAGCCCTATTTATAATCCACCAGTTGGGATAATAAATCAAATTCCCTTGCTTTGTTCTTGACCTACCATAAAATCTGGCTGGCCTCAGGCTTGTGGCCATCTAGAGGTTTGATTTATTCCAGATGTGTCATTCTCTAGAACACCGTGTCATAGCAAAGCCCCAGAGTGTTATGGAGAGAGCACTGAGCTTAGAGTTCAACTAGATGTGGGTTCAGATCTCAGCTTTAAATGATTTCCTTCCTCAGTTTTCTGCTGCTTTAACTTTTTCTCTTGAACTTCTTGATATCTGTAAAGTAACTGTACCAGAATGGATTATCCATGGGCAAATTATCACTTTGAGTTTTACTGATTGTACTTAATTTCCTTTGTTGAACTTCCATATATAGCATCTGTTTTGCTTGATTTACTTGCTTCTTTTAATTTTCTTTTGTTGACCCTTTATTTCTATGTACTTGTTAAGGAAGCACTTTATAACCCAAACTGTACCAGATAGCTGCTCCAGGAAATGTTTGCATGAGGAAGCTCACTTTAGCTGAATTGTTCTGCGTTAGTGGGTTACAGGAAGGAGTTTGAAAGGTCCCTGTGGGGAAACTGGTAAGTTTTCCTGCTTCGCCTTTGTTGAATCTTCATCTTGAATGGTCATGCTTTTGTTTTAATGAATTCCCAGAAACATAGTTATATCCATTTGAAAATATGACTACAGGACATATCCCACAGCCAAATATAAATTACTTTTGGACTCCCTGTACAGTTTCTTTTTATGATTTGTGTGGCTAATGTAGATTTGCTAGCTATATTTAAAATCATTTCCCAAATGAGACATGTAAACAGTGGGGAGAAAGGGAAAGAATTCCGTATCATTTTACAAATTGTCTTGATTTCATTCAGTGCTAGTTACTATATGGAATTCATAGGCATTTAATAAACTTAAACAAAAAGAAAACCTCTTGAGGTGCACTACCCTGTTAGACTCAGTTCTTCTCATCAGCTAAAATGGTGCTTATTTTCAGCTAAGATTTCTAGAAACCCAGAATACCTACTCTTGACATTAAGTGCTTTTTGTAGGTTTATTGAATGTAGTAAATCCCAGAGTTAGACAAATATTAAGTGCAAATATTGACTCTAAGGCCACTTGCATCTTAAAAGGAAAGTTGTTGTGGAGGGTGAGGGCTGGGAACATGCCTTGTTTGGATTTTATTTTTTTGTGCTCAAGTTAATGTTATTTCCGCTTTTCTTTTTTATTTTTATCCTATTAAATTTGAAGTAGCAACAGAAGTGTCAAGTGGAGTTCTTGGGAATTCAGAACGGGAGCTTGAGGTAGGGAGGGATGAGACCTAGAGATAGTAAGTTTCCTCAAAGGATAAAATTAAGTACAGTAGTCCACCTTTATCCAATTTCACTTTCTGCATTTCGGTTAACCACGGTCAGCTGTGGTTCAGAAATATTAAATGTAAAATTCCAGGAATAAATAATGCATAAGTTTTAAATTGCACACCATTCTGGATACCATGATGAAATATTTCATTGCCTTGCTTCATTCCACCCTGAGTGTGAATCATCCCTTTGTCCAGTGTATCCACTACCCACCTGTTAGTCACCTAATAGCCATCTCAGTTGCCAGATATCCTATGTGAAAGAGAGAGACAGAGATAGAGAGAACGTTCACCTAACTTTTATTACAGCATATTGTTATAATTGTTCTACTTTATTATCAGTTATTGTTAATTTCTTACTGTGCTTTATTTATAAGTTAAGCTTTATTATATGTATATACAGGGAAAAAAACTTATATGTAGGGTTTGGTGCTATCTGTAGTTTCAAGAATCCACTGTAGGTCTTGGAACATATTCCCTGTGGATAAGGAGTAGGGCTTCTGTAAATCAGAGTAAGGCAGAGATGGGCTGTTATCTCAGAGTAAAGGCACTTCTTTTTGGATGACAAGGGGAGACAGAGAGATTCAGGATTTTCTATGTGTTGTTAGTAATAGGAAAAAAACTACTAAGGATCCTGTAGTAGGTCAGGATCCCTAGAAGTGTAACTGAACCAGGGAATTTGTTTAAGTGCATTGTTGCAGGAGGGCTTGGAGAAGGGGAGTGAAGGAAGCAGGATTTAGCAGGGGGAAGAGTTCAGCAAGGATGGAAAGGGGAGCAGTGAAAGAGCTCTGCCAAGACAACCACAAAGCATGCATTCTTAGTGTTCTAGGACACATTTGATCCACGTAGCATTATTAGAGCTTTTGTAGCTGAGGAAATGGTTTTATGATCAGTAATTTTGTACATTACTAGTACCTTTGGGTAAATCACCTACCTAACCAAATGTCACATCAGCATGGTAATGTTCCTGGGAAACCTATTGTTTACTTCACATCTGCACAGAGTTCAAGTTATTTGTGTATATGAAGGAAGGATATTGGGAATGTACTTCTTTTATTTATATTCTTCCTTATCCATAAGTGAATGGCGGGTTTTCCTTGGAATATTTGTTCTCTGCGTTTCAACCATCACTTTGATGTTGATAACTCCCAATTTTTTTTTTGTAACTCTATCTTTATTGTAATTTTTTCCATTACCATTTAGTCCACTTATACTCCCCTCCTCCACAGTAATCACCACACTGTTGTCCATGTCAATGAGTCCTTTTTTCTTTTTGCTCAATCCCTCCACCCCCTCACCTGCCCATAGCTGTCAGCCTGCTCTCCATATATGAGTCTGTTTCTATTTTGCTTGTTAGTTCAGTTCAGTTTGTTCATTAGATTCCACATAAGAGTGAAATCATATGGCACTTGCCTTTCTCTGACTGGCTTATTTCACTTAGTATAATGTTCTTCTTTTTTATGACCAAGTAGTATTCCATTTCAGAGAAGGAAAACTCTGATTCCAAAAAACCTCCGCTGCCTTGCGGCATACCTCTTCAGGGGAAAGGCTAAGGGAGTAAACCCCGACAGAAAATCCGGAGCCGGAGTCCCTAAGGCGGTTTGACGTTGTAGTCAACACCGGCAACTCCTGCGGCGCACCTGAAGCCAAGCTGTATTGACTCCGTCTTTCCCTTGGACCCTTCAGCTGCGAAGAGAGGGGGGGTCTGCTGCATGGGCAACAGCAGACCCTCCATATCACCCTGCCCAGGCTCTGTAGCTTCAGCTCCACTGGAGAGGACACTCCAGCGTCATCGCAAGATGTCGATTCAACACGGGAGGAGACAGATACCATGTCACTCCCGAGTCGGACTGCACAGCCATTCTCAGCGGTGCAGATAGACTCTTAAGAAGCTACACCATCGTCTCTCGAGGCTCTGTAGCTTCAGCTCCACTGGAGAGGACACTCCAGCGTCATCGCAAGATGTCGATTTAACACAGGAGGAGACAGATACCGTGTCACTCCCGAGTCAGACTGCACAGCCATTCTCGGCGGTGCAGATAGACTCTTAAGAAGCTACACCATCGTCTCTCGAGACGGACGGCTGCCGACGAGTATTCCATTGGGTAAATGTCCCATAGTTGTTTTATCCACTCATCTACTGATGGACACTTGGCTGTGTCCATTTTCTTGGCTATTGTAAAAAACACTACAATGAACATAGGGGTGCTTATGTTCTTTTGAATTAGTGTTTTGGGTTCCTTCAGATATATTCCCAGAAGTGGGATCGCTGGATCAAAAGTCAGATCCATTTTTATTTTTTTGAGGTATCTCCATTTTTTATCTTCTAATCTTCATCTCATCTGGCCTTCCTAGCATAATTTTTGTATCTGTCTCATTATACCACAATGATTTTTACATACTTTGTGGTTCATAAATACCACACTTTAGTCAGGCTGGTCTCTTTATTACAAGTGGGATATTATGAAATTGAACACATGGTTTAGAGTTTAACTTCTTAAAAACATTGAGTGGGAAAGTTATTTAGCCTCTTTGGGCTTCAGTTTCCTTATCTGCACTAAGAGTGATAATACCATAGCATAAGATCTTTGGAAAAACTGAGTGAAAGAGTTTAGTTTAAGCACATAGCCTGGAAATTGATAAATAGCTGATAAATGTTGGTTCTTTTTCCTTTATGTTCAGTGTCTAAAATATTTAATTTATCTGCTATGATTCCACTTTTTCATGCCTATTGCTTAATGTGTTCTATCTCGTTTTTACCAAATTAACCACACATGATTCTGATAACTTAGAGTAAGAACTTTCTTAAAAACGTTGGAATACCGCAAAAGGAATATTATTTGTCTAATCCAATAGAACTTTTCTATGATTCTCAATTGACATTTTATTTTTAAAAAATTGGAGGGGGGAAGGATAGAAAACTTAAAGTTGGCTATAATGCTGTTTTTTTTAAATAATATTTTTAAGTAAAATTTATATCTGAAGATTCACACTTGGGATGTAAAAATGTTTTATCTTTAATATTAATTTCTTGAGCAGAGAGCAACATTGAATGGCACAGTATGTCTCTTTTCCTCAGTATTTCTGTGTATCCATGCTGTGTGAGGAGCTCTGGGAGGTATAGATAATATTTCTTCAATCCCAAATGGCTAGCACATTTTGCAATACTGATGTGTAGTTTTTATTTCAATTGATTACCCATAAACTACTGTGAGTTTTGTACATGTGTCCTCACTTGGTTTGTTTGTTTGCATGATTCTCAAAAAACTTCTATCAGCTACATGGTAAAGGTAGAAGTATATTACATCTGGAGGGTAACAGAATATATTAAGTAGTCTACACTTCTATATTGTCAAAATAAGAGTATGAAAAAAGACAAGGATAAATGGTAACCCAAAAGGTGAAAACTGCCCACATGTCCATAAACTGATGAATGGATAAACAAAATGTGGTATAGTCATACAGTGAGTATTATTAAGTCCTAAAAAGGAATGAGGTACTGATAACATGCTATAACATGAATAAGCCTTGAAAACATTATGAGAAGTGTAAGAAGCCAGACAAAAAAGGCCACACATTATATGATTACATCTGCATGATATCCAGAATCAGCCAGTCATAGAGACAGAGAATAGAGGTTATACAGGGCTGGGAGGAGGATGGGGAATTATATTTATTGGGTACAGAGTTTCTGTTTGGGATGATGAAAAATTTTGGGAAATTCCTAGTGATGATGATTGCACAACATGTAAATGTACTTAATGATGCTGAATTGTCTAGTTTAAAAATGGGTCAAATTTTATGTTATGTGTATTTACCACAATTTAAAAATAATAAATGGTAAAGTGCTTGGGAGTCACTGTAATAAGCCTCCTGTTTTTCTTTCTGCACAGGAGCCATGGATAATAGAGGCTTTCAGCAGGGGAGCTTTAATAGCTTCCAGAGCAGGTCCAGTGATGAAGACTTGATGGACATACCAGGGTCAGCTATGGATTTCTCCATGAGAGATGATGTTCCTCCCTTAGATGGAGAAATAGAAGGTATCATTATTACTGGTGACAATTTATCTTTTTAAAGATTATTTTTAATGTATATATAGTAAAATTTATTTTCTGGTGCATAGTCCTGTAAGTTTTAACCCATACATAGATTGTGGTATCCACCACCAACACTTGGATACAGAACAGTTTAACACTCCCTTTGCAGTCAGACCTTCCCCCCTCCAACCCACTGATCTATTCTTTCTCCCTGTAGTTTTTCATTTTCTAGAATGTCATATAGAAATGGAGCCACATAGTATGTTACCCTTTGAGAGTGACTTTATTTATTCAGCTTAACTCCTTGAAAATTCATGTAATTTGCTCATTTTTTTTTTCTGGCTGAGTAGGATACCATGGAGCAGGGTTGCTGGGTCATATGGTAATGGTATGTTAAACTTTTATATGAAACTGCCAAACCATTTTCCAGAGTGGCTATACCATTTTGCATCCAAACCACCTATGTACAATAAGATGTGTAGTGTTACCTCATAATGGTTTTCATTTAATTTCTCTAATGGCCTATGATATTGACCATCATTTTGTGTGCTTATTTGCCAACCTTATATCCTCTTTAAGTGTCTGTTCAAATCCTATCTCTTTTTTTTATAACAAAGGGTTTTTGTTTTGTATCTGGAATACATTTATAAAATGAAAATTCCCCTCATCTATTATTTGGCTATCCAGTAACATTGTTCTTTTCAATGGCTGCATACAATTTCATAGTATAGCTGTGCCATAGTTTTTTCAACGAAGCTTCTGTTGATGCACATTTGTTTCCAGGCTTTTGCTATTACAAACAATGCTGCAATGAACAACCTTGTGTGTATATGTACACAAATATCTTTTATGCATATGAAAGTGTTTCTGTACCATGAATGTATGAGATTGCTTATTTCCCCACAGCCTTACTGGTGCTGAATATTATAAATCTTTTTTCACCTTTACATTGTAATAAGTAAAATAAATAAATTCCCATTATTGAGTTAAATTTTGCCTTTTAAAATTAATGAGGTTGAGTGTATTTTCATGTTTACTAATTATTTAAATTTCTGTTTTTGAAATTTCCTGTTCATATGATATTATCAATATTTTATCTAATGTAGGTTAAACGGATCTTTATCCATTTCTGCCTTGCTTTTGATAACTTTGTTTTTTTTAAAATAAAATATTTTATTTATTTTCAGAAAGAGGAAACGAGAGGGATAAAGAGAGAGAGAGAGAAACATCGATGTGCAAGAGATTGCCTCTTGCATGCCCCCAGCTGGGGACCTGGCCCACAATACAGGCATGGGCCCTGGCCGGAAATCAAACTGATGACCCTTCAGTTCACAGGCCAGTGCTCAATCCTTTGAGCCACACTAGACAAGGCTAGCTTTGGTTTTAATCTTCAAATACTCAGGCAAGGGAAACAAACAAACAAAAATAAACAAATGGGACTATATCAAACTAAAAAGTTTTTGCACAGCAAAGGGAAGCATAAAAAAATGAAGAGACAACCTACTAGAAGAACATATTCACCAATAATACATCTGTTAAGGGGCTAATAGCCAAAATTTATAAAGAACTCACCAAAAAACAAACAATCCAATTAAAAAATAGGCAGAGGACCTTCCTCCAAAGAAGACATACAGATGGCCAATAGACATATGAAAAGATGCTCAATGTCACTAATTGTCAGGTGGAAATTAAAACCTCATGAGGTATAACCTCATACCTGTCAGAATGACTATCATCAATAATCCACAAGTGGCAAGTGTTGGTGGGGATGTGGAGAAAAGGGAACCCTTGTGCACTGTGGGTGGAAAAGCAGATTGATACAGCTACTATGGAAAACAGTATAGAGGTTCCTTAAAAAATTAGAAGTGGATCTGCCTTATGACCCAGCAATTTCACTTCTGGTGATTTATCTGAAGAAACTCAAAATACTAATTCAAAAGAATATATGCACCCCTGTGTTTATTGCAGCATTATTTACAATAGCCAAGAGATGAGAGCAACCCAAGCGATCATCAAGGGACAAGTGGATAAAAAAGCTGTGGTACATTTATACAATGGAATACTACTCAGCCATAAAAAACAATGAAATCTTACCATTTGTAACAGCATGGATTGACCTAGAGGGTATTATGCTCAATGAAATAAGTCAGTCAGAGAAAGACAGATACCATATGATATCACTTTTATGTGAAATCTAAAAAACAATATAAATGCACAAACAAAATAAACAGACTCATAGATACAGAGACAATTTTGATGGCTGACAGATGGGAGAGGCATTGTGGGGGGTAGGTGAAAAAGGTGAAGAGATTAAGAAGTACAAATTGGGCCCTGACTGGTGTGGCTCAGTTGGTTGGGTATTCCATAAGGCGAAAGATCGCGAGTTTGATTCCCGGTCAGGGCACATGCCTGGGTTGAGGGTTTGGTCCCTGGTCAGGACATTTGTGAGGGACAGCCGATTGCTGTTTCTCTCTCTCCCCTTCCCTCTATCTAAAAATAAATAAAATCCTTTTAAAAAGAATAAGTAGTACACTTTGGTAGTTACAGAATAGTCACAGGGATGTAAAGTACAAAATAGGGAATATAGTCAATAATATTGTAATACCTACGTGTGGTGTTAGAGGAGTACTAGATTTATCAGGGTGATCACTTTGTAAGTTGTATAATGTTCAATCACTGGGTTATACACCTAAAACTAATATAATATTGTATGTCAACTGTAATTGAAAAATAAAAAAATATGTATTTAAAAAATAAAATAATCTACTTACCACAAACACAAAATCTACACATATTTAAAAATTTTATATAGCTAGGTGTATCACCCTTTTCTTTTGTCACTTCTGAGTTCCTTGTTGTAATTAAAAAGGACTGCATCACTTTATGATTAAATTTGTATGATTACTTAAAACTACTCTCTGGTTTTTTAACTGATTGGGATTGCCATCCTCAAAGTAAAGTCAGAGGACCAGAAACTACTGTCAGAATTCATTATTTAGCATATTTGTATTATGCACATATGGCATTATAGATACTTTGCGAGGTTCTGGGAGTTAGCAAGGCTTTAAAGGCACCATCCCTGCCTTGATTCCAGCTAGCTAAACAGATACCTAAGTACCTACTACTTAGAGTAGTTTTCAGGATTAAATGAGATAATAACATATAAAGTACCTATAACTGTGCCTGATGTTGAGATAATGCTCAGTAAAAAGTTATTACTATTATTATTTTTATTTCTGTTATAACCTTATAAGTGTTATAGCTGTTATACATACTTAGTAGAAGAAGCATGGTGTGTTTGTGTGTGTGTGTGTGTGTGTGTGTGTGTGTGTGTGTGTGTGTGTCTGTCTGTCTTTCTGTCTGTGGAGGATTGGAAAAGATTTCATATGTTTGAAAAGTGCCTTGAAAGATTAGTTATTTGGTAGGAAGTAGCGAATTCAGGCAGAAAGCAAGATTTTCCAGAGATATCAACAGGCATAAATACAAAGATATAAAAAAGGCAGAATATAAGTAAAAATAGTAAGTTGGGGCCTTGAATGCCATGCTAAGAAGTTTGGATTAATGTTGTTACTGTGAGGACAAACTCCTTCACTCATTCATTCAACAAATACCTTTTGAGCACCTGTATGAACTAGACACTATTGTAGGCACTGGGGATACATTGGTGGGATTCATTCAGATAAGATCCAAAATGACTTGGAATTTAGAACTAGTTGGGTAAATGAGTAAACAGACACATTGCCTAGTTAATTACTCATTGTGATTAGTACTAGCATGGAAATAAACAGAAGGACAATAGAAGATAACTGAAGAATAACACTAGTTAGAAAGGTCAGGGAAGAGCTCACCCAGGAGGTGACCAACTTGGGATGAGCATACCAGTATGAAAACTGCAGGCCAGACAGAGAAGGACAAATACCATATGAACTCACTTATATGTGGAATTTAATGAACAAAATAAACTAACAAACAAAATAGAACAGACTCATAGATACAGAGAACAGAGTGGCAGCTGTCAGAGGGGAGGGAGATTGGGGGGCTGAGTGAAGGGATTAAGCAAAAAAACAAACAAACTCATAGATGCAGATGATTACCTGGGGAAAGAGGTGGGGGGGAGGTAGAAAAGGGTAAAGGCGGGGATAAATGGTAATGAAGGAGACATGACTTGGGGTGGTGAACCCACAATACAATATACAGGTGATGTGTTATAGAATTGTACACTTGAAACCTATATAATTTTATTAACCAATGTCACCCCAATAAATTCAACAACAACAAAAAAAAAAAATAGAAAAAAAAACAAACAAACACAAAACCCCCCTGCAAGTTTAAAAGAATAACAAGAAATTTGCCTCATTTTGGGAAAGTGACAAAAGAGAATACCTGAATTTAAAGTTCATAAAAGAGAGATTCTCGCCCTGGCTGGTGTGGTTCAGTGGATTGAGTGCTAACCTGTGAACCAAAGGGTCATTGGTTCGATGCCCAGTCAGGGCACATGTGTTGTGGGCCAGGTCCCCATTTAGGGGAACGTGAGAGGCAACTAATCGATGTTTCTCTCCCTCCCTTCCCCTCTCTCTAAAAATAAATAAATAAAATCTTTAAACTAACTAACTAACTAAATAAATAAATAAAACAGCCAATCTTAAAAAAGAAAAAAAAAGGTTCTCATGGTTTAATATTTAGTGATTTTTCATACTTGCCTACTTCAATAAAAAGGGGCACGTGTTTGTGTGTCACTTCCACTTATGTGTAGCTATAATTATAGTGAGTCAGTTATAACAATTACTGGTTCTAATGAACTGATCAGTTAGGGTTTCCATAAACTTAAACTGGCTACCTCCTCTTAAGCCTTGTAGCTAAACTAGAGTGGTTTAGGTTAGTTATCATCATTGCTTCTAATATAAAATTATTTCATATAGCATTTGGATCACCAAAGTACTTTTTGTGTGTTCACATTTCTCTCAGTAGGTGATTGGGGAAATGAGTATCCTTTGCTCCCATTTACTAGACTAGAAAACTGAGGCAGACAAGATTTTGGCATTGCTTGTGATTGTATAGTGTTTTTACATGAGTAGTTAGTTCTTTACCACTTTTCACTAGCCTTTCTTGGAGAATGACTGCTTGTGGTTTACAAATTCTGACCATAAAATAATGATGCTGTTTTCTATGAGCGTCATAAATCAGTCCAGTAACTACCCTCTGTAGTGATTTAACTATTTTTGCTTTTCTTTTAATTTATTCTTATTTTATTTAATGTTTACACATGGGATTTTTGAATAAAAATAACAAAAAAGATCATGAAGTCCTTGATATTTGGTAGTGAAACTGTGCATTAAAAACTACATTTTGTACCAGGCACAATAGCACGCACTGAAAAGATTAGTTAAAAAGAGCTTGAAAGGCAGAAGTGGTTCTGTTTTCCAGGTGGCTAGAGGAATTGACTTATGAGGAATGAATAAATAAATTATGCATGGCATGGTTAAATGCATCTGAGGTAGTGTTATAGTAGTCTGTAAATTAGAAGAAACATAAACATGGAGATCTGTAAGAAGGAGAAAGGAAAATAGAAAAAGGGTTTGGGTAATAGGAAAAAATTCAGAGCTATTCTCATATTCCATGTGTTCTCACTTAACTGCCTCAGCAGCCAACACCTCATGGTCAACAATTCATTCATTTATTTCTCCATTCACCCATTTAATATTTATGGAGCATCCAGATATGAATGCAGCTCTATGCTGTTTTAGAAATGCTCTTTTGAGTCCCTTCTGCTTCTCACCCCCTTGTCTTTCTATCTAGTGTTCCTTGCTTCCACTCTCTTAACTATTGAATGAGGAGACATTCCCGGCAGAGAGCAACAGAGATAAAGGAACAGCAGCACGACAGAGTCTTTTGTACTCAAGAAACAGAGTCTGCATTTCAGAAGTCTGAGGCTCCTGGGGTGGGGGTAGTGGCAGTTGGAGCTGGAGGGGGAAAAGCAAGGGATAGGGTGGGAGATCTAGTTAGAAATCTAGGTGGGGTCTATATTTATCTATGCTTTTGGACCTTATCTTGAAAGCAAGGAGTCATCAAAAGATTTAAAAACAGAGAAATGATATGACTGGATTTGTGTTTTAGAGAATTAATGTCAGGATGAAGGATGCATTTGGGGGAAGAGTAGGTTGGAGACTGGAAGACTAGTTAAACCATTCTTTAAAAAAAAATCTAGGCAAAAGATCAAAAGGCCTGAATTAAGACAACAGGAATGGAGAAGGAATGAATTCTGGAGAAATTTCAGAGTGGGGCTTGGTAGGATCAGTTAAATATGGGGAATAAACTAGAAGAGACTCACGAGTGACCTCAAAGCCCAGGTAGAGTATGAGAGCAGGTCAGGGCCCCCTGGCATGTGGCAACATTCCTGGGCCACCCCTACGAGCCTCAACATAACCTTCCAATGTCCCAGGGAAGGAAAAACAGTCTTTAAAAATGAAAATCATGCTGGTACATGAAATCCACCAGATACGTTGTGAAACAGTTGTGTTTGTTCTGTCCCATTATCAAAAAAGATCATCCCATATCTCCAGAGAGAAATGGAAAACATCTTGGGCTCCCTAACTGTCTGATTCAAGCAATGGAGGATAAGGAAAGGGAATTCAGAATCCATTACCTTCAATTCTCTAATTTCTGTAAACACCTAGCCTGGGAGCATGGCAATTGTAGCTGCTGCTTTTTTCCCCATTAGACCAATTGTATTTTATTAAATATATATGATATATATATATATACTAAAATGCTATGGAAACAAAAAAAAATGAAAATATATAATCCCACCTCAAAAGAATCTTTCCTTCTCAAAACAGGTAGAAGTGAATGATATAACTTGCAGAAGAATATAAAAAGCAATGACTTATCTGCTGCTTTTTCAGCTAGAGAAAAAAAGTGGCCTGTTTCAGAATCTCTGTGGGGCCATAAACCACACACCAGTTTTATATGCTGAACCCTTAAAATCAGGCCTATGGTAATATCCACAGGCTTTAAAGGGTTCCTTTCAGTTATGTAATAGAAAATTATCTGGTCAGATTTTAGAATTTATGCTCTGTAATCTCTCCCCCATTTATTCATTTATTTATGTTTTGGTCTTAACTAAAGTACATGCATTATTCACATTTCCTTAGTTTTTACCTAATGTCCTATCCAAGATACCGCATTACATTTAGTCATCATGTGTCCTCAGGCTCCTATTGGCTATGCTAGTTTACAGGAATTTCTTTGTTTTTCATGAATTCGACAAGTTGAGGATTACTGGCCAGGGATTTTGTAGAATATCTCTCAATCAGGATTTGTCTGATGTTTTTTTCCATGACTGGAGTAGGGTTATGGGTTTCTTGGATGAAGACTAGAGGTAAAGTACCACTGTTAACTCATCGTATCAAGAACTGTTGATGTGACTTGTCACTGCTGTTGTTGACCTTGATTACCTAGCTGAGGTACTGTTTGTCAGTTTTCTCCACTGTAAAGTTACTATTTTTTCATTCTTTCCATAATGTACTTTTTGGAAGGAAGTTGCTGCATAGGCCACACTTATGAACTGGGGAGCTATGATCCCCTCTTTGAGGGTGAAGTATCTATAGAAATTAATTGTAATTGTTCTGCAGGGGGAATTTGTCTCTTCTCTCCCATTTATTTATTCAATCACATATTTGTTTCATACTTTAGGTTGTAATGTATTAGTACTTAATTTATTTGGTTCAAATATTTCCAGCTTTGGCCATTTGGAGCTCTTTCGAATTGCTATTGCCCTTTGACATACCTCAGACTTATGCACTTTCCTGGCCTGTGTTATATATTTCCTTCTATAGTCCTACAATCAGCCATTTCTCCAAGGAATCCTGGTTTCTTTTAGTGGAAAATGGTATTAGAAACCAAGATTTGAGCACTAGTTGTGCTCTTCTCAACCGAGGTGTTATTGCTTCTAGACCCTCTCAGCCTCTCAGTAAGGAAATATATGTCTATATACTGACTCATGTATATAAACATATCTATAAATAGATATATTATCTATTGATACATATAGCCATCTGCACCTTCATTATGCTAAACCTGAGATCATGCTGATGTCTCTATTTCTAATTCATTACCATATGTATCATTCTAGCCTCCTCCTCCTGCTTGTCTATAACCTCCCACTCCAGGTAGTGAGAAACTTGCCTCCCATCATCTACTATTCATTAGTTAGTTGTTCACTTCTTGTGTATTGTGGTTTCAAGTTATTAACCCATGATTAAATACTCTGTAAACTACAGTATAGTGCTTATACACAATTTCTTTTTTCTTTAGTCTTACAGATTTCACCAATTTCTAGTTACTTGGGTCAGTACCTTTATCCTTTACCTCCTTCAGTGAGGATGTTTCACAAATTTGTAATATAGTTAGATTCTTTTATTATATTCTGCATTCTATCCTGGGATTTTAAAAAATTGCGTACATTAAGCTTTACTCTTTGTGCAGTAAGGTTCTATGCATTTTGACAAAAGCATAGTGACATGTATCCATTATTACAGTATCATGAAAACTAATTTATGCTAATGTGAATATGTTTTCAGATCACTTGGATAATATATGGGTATATGACTGTTGGATTATATGGTAAGACTTTGTTTAGTTTTGTAAGAAATTGCTAAACTGCCTTCCAAAGGGGATTTTGCATTCCCATCAGCAGTGAATCAGAGTTCCTGTTACTCTACATCCTTGTGAGCAATTGGTACTGTCATTGTTTCAGATTTTAGTGATTCTATTAGGTATGCAGTGGTAGTTCTTAGTTTTGATTTGTGTTTCTCTAATGACGAGTGATGCTGAACATCTTTTTATTTGATATTTGTCAAAAGTATGTATTCTTTGCTGAAGTTCAGATTTTTTATTTTAGATTGTTCTTTTTTTCTAATATTTGTATTTAATGCTATAAATTTCTAAGCACTGCTTCTGCTGCAACCCACACATTTTGACATGTTGTATTTTCATTTTCATTTACTTCAAAATATTTTAAAATTTGTCTTGAGATTTCTTTGACCCATGGATTATTTGGAAGTGTGTTGTTTAATTTCCAGGTATTTGGGAGATTTTCCATTTTTTCCATTATTGGTTTCTAGTTTAATTCCATTGTGTTAGGATTTATGGTAAACTGCCTAGGAGTTGGGCTGTGTTTAATGTTTGGTGTAACTATCAGTGCCAGAGGGTTAAATTCCTGTAGCGTCATTGTTTTTCTCTCTCCTTTTGATTTTGAGTTTCCTTTAGTACAGCTCCTTGGTAAAGATTCTGTGTCTTGCAGCTCTTTCAGTTCGAATTCACTGTTACTATATTTGAGCCCTGTTGGTGTGGTGGTAAGGTCTGAGGGAGCGGGTGATATTATAATCTTCTGATTAAATTTCAGTGTCTGTTGGACCTGTGTCTTGTGGCTGTGACCATCACAAGTTTTAGTCCAGTGGTTTATGTTTTTGTTCTTCCTACTCCCCACTTCTGTCCCCGACCTTAGCTTTCTCAACCCATTTCCTGGAAGCCCAGGACCCTGAGAATTCTCCTTTTTTCCTTTTTAACTGAGACAAGAAGGCAGGAAATGGAGGGTGCTGGAGTAGGAAGAATGCACACAGATGTGGGATAAGGCTCAGCCAAAGAATTTTCTCCTGGAGCATAGGGAGCTCTGGGATATTTCATAGTGATTACTCTTTACCTCCTCAGAGCCAGGAAAGGATCTTTCTTGAATCTTCACTGAGAACTTGGAGGTAGAGCCCACAAAAGTGTAAGCCACAAGAGTTTCTCACTTCCACTCAAGTCTGCACTCAGCCTTCAGCAGTTTGTCAAAGTTGCCATTTAAGTGTCCCTATGAGATTATGATTCCAGCATTTTCTACTCTAGGTAAGCAGATCTCAGTTGTGCCTCTTTGGATAAGCCTGTTTTTCAGATTTGGGGGTTACAGTTTCCCCTGAAACCTCAATTCTCTGGTGGGCCCAAGAAAAGTTATTGATTTTTCAGTTTGTCCATTTTGTTCAGTTTGTTGTAAGGATGGGAGTGAGAACTTCTAAGCTCTTTGTTTGCAAGAGCCGAATCTGGAAGATCTCCATTTCTTTTTCAATTAGGGAAACCACTTTGGTCTCTCTTTTTTGTCATAGGAATTTTTCCATACCAGTGATTTATTCCTTTTACTCAATGCAGAATATTTTGTAACTTGGTCTCTTCTTGAGAGAAATATATTTATATTTTAGAGGCCTTTTGGCAGCACTATAAATCCTGAGTAGATTATTTTTAAACTCACATTGTTCTAATTTATAGCATAGACTAGAGGAAAAGACTGATATAATGTTTCAGGAATATGTGCTGGATATTTCTGGGGTCTGTGGCTAGCAGGTTCTCCAAAGATACTGTATCTATATTGGTATAGCTGTAGGTAACAATAGTCCAGAAGCATTGTGTCCCAGGTTGTCCTGTACTTCATTGTTGAACTGAGTCTTACTTTTCTTTTCTAAAGATTTGGAGTGCCATTTTATGATCTTGCCAGAAGAGTGTTCTCAGATAACTGTGCAATCAAAATATCATTTGGAATTCCTCAAAGCTAAGATCTTCTCAAAAGTCATTCAGCACAATGTATGAGTGGCCAAAAAAATCATTCCAAAAAATGATAGAGTATGAGAGTTGGAAGGGACCTAAAAAATCATACATGCTAATACCCTCTCATTTTACAGATTAAGAACTCGAAATCCACAGAAATTAAGGCAGTTGTCTAAGGTGACACATACAGTGAGTCATGCAGCTATGGTTAGAATTTGTATCTTGTCACTGCTGGACAATAGGTCTGATCAGGAAGACTTTCTTCCCATTGATTTTCATTGAAAACCTCAGTAAGCCATCTTTCTCTTAGTGCTTTCCTCTTGGTGCTCTCCAGAAACTGTCACCTACTTTGTTTCTAAGTACCCCAGTGCTCTTCTCTCAGAATGGAAGTCTGCCCTTTGCCTTGTCCCGTCTCTGCTCTTCTAGCTGTATTGTCATTATTTTGTCTTTTTAGAACCACTTATATAACACATACTGATGTAAACAATGCACATGTATATAAAATATAACCCCCCGTACTTCCCTCTCGAGATAACCCCCAAAATAATTCAATATGACCCTTTCAGTTTTTTTTTCTGTCCAGTTAACACAGAGATACTTACTTAATTTTTAAAAACATATTCTACTTATTATTTTGTAACTTGATTTTTCACATAATATGTGTATGGGATTTTTCTATTTCACTACACATCAGTCTAGTTCTTTCCTTGCATTATTCCCCTATCACTGTACTCTTTCATTATTTCCAGGTTTTTGCTACTGCTAACAGTGTTACAATGAATGGCATACATACATTGGTGTGCATAGGTGCAATACACTATTCCCATGAATTTGATAAGAATCTCCTTATTAGTCCTTCCTCTCTTGAAGTTTTTTTCCCCTGCTAAAGCATAATGCCTAATCTCTTGTAAACTTTTATTTTGGGTGGGGAGAGATTAATAGAAAGAAACCAATACAGACTTAGTATGGAAGAACTGGAGAATTGCTGCTTCTAAAACAATAATTAGAAGTAATTACACAGGCTCATGCTAACCAAAGAATGTGCATTTTGAGGCAATGTCTCTCTACCCATTATTATGTTCCCCAATTCCTTTTTCAGTCCCATAAACATGTAAATTTGATGAGGAAGGAATGAAGAACAAGCAGTGGAGCAGAGGGCTATTTTATTTACATGGACAACCTGTTCAGCAACTTTGTTAAACCTAGCCCCTTTACTTGCAGTCCTCCATTGATTTTTGAGGCCTTCTAGTCCAGTGGGAGTCTGCAGATACCAAGCCATAACCCTAATGTGATTTTTCCTAACTGTGGTAATTCCGGCAGTTAGTACCTTGGTTCAACTGGTAATGAAAGTGGACTGGGCTGGGAACTCTCAGATTAGAGTAGATACTGGGAGTAGGTGACATAACAGGTACACCCTAAGCAAATGACTACAACCCAGTGGGGACAGAGCTGTATTCCAATGGTAAACAAGGAATTGGAAGGTGTTACTAGAATCTAGACTCATGCTTGTCTCTAAAACCTTTTCCCCATTCTTCTTGTATACTTCATGTAACTCTGAAATTTTATCTCAATAGTATATATCAGAGATTTGGTTGTACTTTCTGCAATTCTGTTACCCACATCTCTCATTACCCTTTTTATTGTCTAGCTCTCAGCAGGTTGGGATAGAGCTTTTCCTCTTTGTTGTCTTTCCTGCCTCTTAGACAACTTCAAGTTTTAACCTGCTCTGAGCAAGAACCACAGCTGTCAGTCCGTACATGAAATGAATGCTTGGGGGAAATTCAAAACAACACAGGCACTGGCCAATCAGATTGGATGTAAGACCTAGGGTTGGGCAGTGTCCTGAACTCTCCTGGTATTCCAGCTGCTGCATCATGGGAACATTCAGGGGACAGTTGGAGGGGAAGAGAGTCCTCAGGAAAGAGTGGTTATTTATCTATAGCTACAGAGGTATTTCAATATTTAATAACCAGTATGGCTCTACAGATGAGTAACAATGGAATAATTGCCCTGGATAAGTTCCAGGGGCCAAACTAAGATAGTATATTAAAGCATAACATGGTCTTGTGTTACTCTCCAGGGCTCAGATAGGAGGGCTACTCCACCTACTTTTGTTTTTCAGCCACTGGATTTGGGTAAGTGGGAAAGCAGAATAAAAGCAAAATGGAGGCACACATTGATAAACAAAAAGGTCCTAAAGATATTTACTAAATATTGGGACTTCAGCTGTTATGCATTTTCAAATATAGATGTGAATGGAATGTAAAAGGATTCATGACTTGTGGGAAGATTTAGAATGCATGAACCAATGGAGATGAGAAGAGGGAGCAGGTATGTAAATGAGAAATGGCATGCAACAGTGCTTAGTACTTGAGCACTTGCTATATAGAATGAAGGTAAACCTTAAATGACCCCAGGATTAATATCTGCTGGTGTGTGCTAGGTAGAGTGTTGGATATTTTTGTAGACATGGTTCCAACCTTGAAAAAATATAATATATCCCTGTAAAAACTGAAATACATTTAAAAAAGTCAGACTGTTTAAAGTCCTGTGATACATACCAATAGCCCTGCCCCATTTCTTTGAGTACTTCTTTTCTTCTTTAGGCTGCTGCTAATAAGTGCACGCTCACGCAGCTGTGATATTACTAAATGAGGGCTCCGTGGTCTGTGCATGAGGTTTCTTTCTATCCTCTTTCTCCTTGTGTTTTTGTTAGTGTTTAACTAGTACATTTAATCAGTTACTGTTCAGCCCCCAGCTAAATTTCTAATGGCATATTGGTTAGGGATTAAAATAAACATTATTCTCAAATAGCAATTTCGCTTTTTGTATCTTAAGGGTTTTTCTGCTATTAAGCATCATGTGATTTTTAGAAAAAAATAGAAAGTGTTTTCTATAAGGGAAAAGGAGCTAAATGCGTTCATTTATATGCCTCCTCATTCAAGCAGTGTGTTTCTAAAGACCCGTTGTTAAGTTTTTAGACCTAAGACTACCCTACTGGGAAAGCTGTTTCAATATTTCCTTTTTTTCCTGACTAGTTTTCTGTAGTTCTCCACTCCCCCCACTCAAGGACTCAAGTAATGCAAATTAGTCTTTTGAAGACTTTTCTTCTATCAGTCAACTTCAGATCTAATTACACTTGAATCACTTTTCTGTTAGAGCGTTGAATTATTTTATATATTACTTAGGACACACTATGCCTTTAAAACTTGAGTTAAATTTTACTTTTTGTGTGTGTGTGTGTGTGTGTATAGAGACAAAAATCTAGACTTACCTAAGTATTCAAATTTGACATTTAGAGTTGTTTGATTTTACTCAACCTTTCTTGGCAGAGTATTTACATACCAGAATCTTAACTCTTAACACACCATTTCTTGAAAAGCCCTTTGCATTATATTACTTTCTTTGCACTTTAATAGTTGGTTCCAGATGGGTAGGTAATTTCTGCTGCCATTCATGACAACTAAGTCTTATGAATTTACCCTTTCTTTCTTCTAAATAGGAAAGTTCTAAAAAACAAAACAAAACAAAAACAGCTAAAGCTATTTATTATCAGGTCAGATTTTATAGATACTTCCATGAAAGAATGCCAAGCATCTAATCCCTCTCATCGATGAAACCTAAAATAGTGGTAATATCATTGTCAATCATCATTATTATACATTTTTAAATACTTTATTTTTTCTATTCTAAACTTTACGATAGATATTTTTAAATTCCTTGTCCATTATTGTGCCCATTAAGTAGTCTTCATATGCTGAAACTTTTAAAAGATTGCTGTAGGAGTCACTTACATTTTAGAAATCAGGAAATGATCTGATCAGATCTGTGTTTGCTCGTCACCAAATACTATCTATAATATTGTTTTTCTAGAACAGGATGCATTAACAATCGTTAAGCATTTCTTTGTTTTATTTTCACAGTAATATCAATTGACCTACATTTGGCAGTGGCAGAGAAGGGACTGGAGGCTAGAAAAGAGTAAAAATAATATATTAAACTTTGAATACCAGTGCCTTATTTCTTAATCTGAATTGTAATTATACCCCATTTTAGTATGAGGACTATATCATAGGTACTAGTCCTCTAGTTTTCAAAGGAAGTAAATTTACATGGAATAAAAAGTCCTTCCCCTAGAACAGTGGTTCTCAACCTTCCTAATGCTGGGACCCTTTAATACAGTTCCTCATGTTGTAGTGACCCCCAACCATAAAATTATTTTCATTGCTACTTCATAACTGTAATTTTGCTACTGTTATGAATCGTAATGTAAATATTTGATATGCAGGATAGATTTTCATTGTTACAAATTGAACATAATTAAAGCATAGTGATTAATCACAAAAACAATATGTAATTATATATGTGTTTTCCGATGGTCTTAGGCAACCCCTGTGAAAGGGTCATTCGACCCCCCAAAGGGGTCGCAACCCACAGGTTGAGAACCGCTGCGCTAGAAGCAGTGATGTAGCATTTGAAAAACATATGAACTTTCATCAAAAGTTAGTAACATGGTACTATTTAGTTATGCAATCTAGTCATTGTATGTTGAAGGACAGTTTTTAGGTACTAAAACAAATAGCATCTTGAAGTGTAAAATAATAAGGTAATATAAATCTTATTAGATAATGTAAGCGAATTCCATAGTGGTCTTCAGATACTATAAGTAGAATCCTATTTAATAAAAACTGACTTAGAAGAAGGATTGTGAGGTTGGGCTTATCATCCTCTTCGAGTAAGATATGTACAAGGTTTGTCCAGAAGGTATCCAGCCATGTAATATGAAAAATAGAACCCTGGCTGGCGTGGCTCAGTGGATGGAGCACCGGCCTGTGAACCAAAGGGTTGCCAGTTCAATTCCCAGTCAGAGCACATGCCTGGGTTGTGGGCCAGGTCCCCAGTTGGGGGCGTGTGAGAAGCAACCACACATTGATGTTTTTCTCTTTCTCTTTTTCCCTCTCTTCCCCTCTCTCTAAAATTAAATAAATAAAATCTTTAAAAAATAGAGACATTTACTGAGGAAACATTGTACATAGGACAATGATGCCTCATCCCCTTCAAAGTAGGCACCTTGGGACTTCACACAATTCTCCTAGTCGTCATCAGGTGCACCGTTGTATTTTCCTGAATCTCACCAATGGTCAGAAATCTCTTCCCTTTCAAAGGTGATTTTAGTTTTGGGAAAAGTCAGAAGTCACAGGGAGCCAAGTCTGGGCTGTAGGGGGACCGAGTCATCTGGGTGCTTTGATGTTTCACCAAAAAACATTTGCATGAGACATGATGCATGAGCTGGCTCATTGTCGTAATGAAGCTGCCAATCACCAGTTGCCCATAACTGTGGCCTTCTGAATCATCCGAATAGTTTCCACAGAGGAATATTGAAACTTAATGCAAAATTTGATGCAGATTCATTGGTCTACTCGCTCGGTCATTTTGATTGCGATGGTCACACAGTACACATCCTCATTCAATGACGTCTACCACCCCCACTGACTAGTACAGTGAAGTCATCATTGTTCATGCATGCACATTACAGTCCACTGTCCTTGCCTGCCAGGTTACACTGATGTCACGCAAACCATTCTTGTTATATTAACAATGGCTGGACTTTTCCTGGACAGATTTCATTATACTTACACACACACACACACACACACACACACACACACACACTTTTCTAAAAGTGTAATTGTATAAGACAGTCACACTTGGGCCACAAATAGTTTTGCTTTTTAAGCTTTGCAATTCATTGCCATGATACCACCAGTTGCTGCTTCATTTAAATTCTTCTCAGTAATGCTACATTAGTTCATTAAGAAACTGAGATGTTATAATAATGATAGACTGGACTGAGACCATACAGGTTTCCTGAAGTTCCTTATATTTCATAAGATTTTGTTGTATTAACATTTCAGGATGCATTGGGCCTTAAGAATTGATGAAAGTAACTCCACATTTTAAAGCTCTACATTTAGGTCTGATAACTGGAGCATGCTGACTGGCTTAATGTTTAACAGTAGCTGTCTTGTGAATTCACTTAGGAAGTTGGGAGATGGCAATTTGATTCTTCTTAGTGGACTGGCCTCATTGCACAATTAATTAAGACCTGCTTAAAAATAGCCTTCAGAATAGGGCCAGGGAAGGGAATGCCTTTAAAATAATCCCAGTGTAATAATGAATTCATTTTTATGCCTGAAATAGGTACTTTTACCCAATTTGGATTAATGTGATCAGATTCGATGTTGCTTTCTGGCTAGAGAACTAATACTAAGAAACAACTCATTTTTGTTAACTGTATTCTAGGTTTTCAAAGTTATTAGATGCTTTTAAAGAATTGACCTAATATAGTCAGTTCATGTGCAGTTCAGTTTTTTTATATTTTTCTCTAATTACTTAGGCATAAAACATACATGTACAGTTTAAAGATAATTATAATGTCAACATGCAGGTAACCACCACTCAGATCAAGAAAAATTACAAGCATTCCAAAAGCTCTACCCTCACCATGCACTCCATCCACATGACAACCTCCTTTCTTCCTCTGGATAGCCACTGTCTTTACTTTTGTCATTTTCTTGCTTCCTTTGTAATGTAGTCACTTACATTTGTATCCTGTACAAAAACAATATAATTTAGGTTTGTCTGGTTTTGAACTTGCATGAATAGAATCATGTTATGTGCTCTCTTGTGTCTAGGATCTTTCACTCAGTGTTATAGTTGTAAGATTGTATCCATGTTGTTGCTATGTTGTGAAATATTTTTAAGAGCTTTTATTTTTTTATATTTGCTTCTCTCCCTTTTTTACTTAGGACCCCTGTAACTCTAACTGCTTTGGGAGATTTCTACTTTGCCTTCTTCACTTTTCTGCTAAATGAGGTCTGAAGAATAAAAGTTGCCTGGACCCCAGTTTTCATTTTTTTAAAAAAAACTTTTTTGAGGTAACATGGTTTATAACATATAAAAGTTTCAGGTATACAACATTATAATTCAATACCAATATGCCCTATTGCGTGCTGAGCATGAAAAGTCTAGTTTCTGTCTGTCACCATACATTTGACCCCCTTTACTCATTTGGCCCTCCCCCACTCCCCTCCCTTCTGGTATCTATGAATGTTTTTGTTTTATTTATTCATTTATTTGTTTATTTTGTATTCCACGTAAGTGATATCATATGATTTTTGTCCTTCCTTGACAGTAATACTCTTAAGTGAAATAAGTCAGTTGGAAATAGACCTCAGTTTTTTTAACTGACCTGACTGCCACCACTTTGATGGAATTTGTTTTGATGAGCCTACATCTTTAAGGCTTGTGTGCTCAGTTAAAAATCTTCCTTTCTCCAAGGCTGGTCCAAGGGTTTGGTCATGTGATTCCAACAGTGACATCACACTCTGACTGCCGGGGAACGCTGGTAGTTCTTTAGGTGGCGTTTGTTTCTGTGAAAGGCAGAGAATGCAGCAAGTGCCTCTCTAAAGCAGTTCTTACCGGGGCTCCTGCTGTAAAAGCTTCTCAACCTAAATGACCAAATGCAGGCTTCCAAGGTTATTTCGTCCTTGAGGCAGAAAACAAGAAAGCTGTAATTGAAGGTAAGCCGACTTGAGCCTGGCCAGGGACCGAAGCATGACCCCAGGGAGAAGGGAATCTGGAGAATCACAAACAGTCTGTTGTCAGATTCTAATGACTGCTGGCTCTTTTAGAGCTGCCTGACAATTTGCATTTATAATAGGAGACTACCTACAAAGAAGGATGATGCATGCTTGTGTTACCTAGTGATGGAAGAGGATTCTTTCATTTCTGTTAGAAAGCTGTTGCAGATCTTCATTTTGTCTTAATATCCTTCAAGTTGGGTCTTCATTTGATAATAGTGTAACATTAGATAGCTATTGCTTTTAAAAGTCAGTTTCACAAAATCCTTTTTAAATTTCTCCTGAAAGGAACACTCTTGAACCAGAGCAGATTCAACTGAAGTGTGAATCTGCTTTAAAAAGTAAATTTCTGATTGTCTGGTGTCCTGTGTTCATCATGTCAGCATTTGTCTTGAGAATTTAAACAGGCTTGTTTTTTCCCCCTCTTCACATACTTTATTCTCCCTCTGCCCTCATTTTGTAGCTGGCTATTTCCCTCCGAGCTCTCAAACAGCACACCAACACTGATCTTTATCAATATGCCACTAACATGATAGGAAATGCTGGGCTGGTGATTCAGCAGCCAACCATTTTACAGCCAGGTAGGCTGGAAGATAGGAAAAGGACTTTGATTAGGAGTTTTAAGATTAACTTGTTCACCTCCTCCACTCCAGCTCCAGCTCCACCCCCAGCCCTACTCCTCAATATGATTTGGATTCTGCAGAGCTTTTCAAATATGTGTGTTGCTTATGAAAGTTATGCCAAATTAGGTATTCAGAGACTCAAATTTGTAAACCAGATACAGAACTACCAGAGTGCCGAAGTTGTTAGAAGTTTAGAGTGAAGATGGGAATATAGATAGGGGGAGTCTGGGGGTCAGTTCAGGCCCACTTGGGTCTTCTCTTCAGAGGGATTCATCACCAGTCTGGATGAAGCTTTGTACCTGTCAAGGTTGGTGCTGCAAATGTGAGCTTTGGCTGTCTGAGTTCAGTCATGGCATTACTCTGCATTTTTCTTCAGTGTGCATTTGCACAAATGCCTGAATACTGTTTTACATTTTGTGTTAAATAGCTAAATATTGTTCCATCAGAGGATTGTGGAAATATTTTGAGCAAGTTTGTTAAGCCATACTAAGTGACCTTGTATGAGTAAGACTTCTGAGTTTGAATACTTCTCCCTCATTACTACTGTTCATCAAACAAACTTTGGTAGCTGATATTTATTGAATCTTCTGCAGGTGCTGGAGAAGGCAATGATAAATTAGATCTAGGTCTGCCTTCAAAGAGCTTCTAGTCTAGAAAGGAATGTAAAGCATTTGATTAAGTAATTGTAATGGAAGTGCTAAAAGCAAAGCAGATTAAAGGGCTGTGATTATTGGGCAAATGGATATGTTTCTTCCAGTTGAAAGATCAAGGAGGGACATCATAGTGGAGCCCTATACTGCTCTTTAAATCTCTACTTATAAATCTTAGATTCTACTGACATACTCAGTAAAGGTTGCTACAAGCATATTACATCAGGGGTCAAAGTCTTCTACCTATTGAGGGGAAATATGTATATTCCAGCCAGCTTAACCCTTGAAGAGACTGACATGCTTTCTTTGGAGTCCCCATTCAGGCAAAAGCCACCTCCTAAGATTGAATTATTGCCCTCATAAATGTAAAACGCTTTCTGCTTTGATGTGTCCGCGAAGGCCTTTGACCCTTCTGTCTCCCTTCCATAACAGAAACTGAAATACCTAACCTGCTCCAAGCTCCTGTCTTTTGCTTCATAGATCCTTTCCCAGTGTACTTCAACTCCTGTTAGTTCTCCCTTTGTATTGTCATTCTTATCTGTCCCCTTCCATTTACACTGCCTTGAGATACTTATTTTGTGTCTAGACCACAGAAACCTCTGAATGTGTTGGATGTTCTCACCAGGTAATTGATCTCATTGCTTTGTCAGCAAACCCTAACTGGTAGTTTAAGGGCTCACCGTTTGGTGTGCTGAAAAGAGGTATTAAAAATGACCACCGTCTGAAGTACTAATGTCCATTTCCTGTTCAATACAGAGGACAGGTCATATAATGGTGGAGGAATAGGTTCTTCAAATAGGATGATGGACTTCTTGGAGGAGCCAATCCCTGGTGTGGGGACCTATGATGATTTCAATACAATTGACTGGGTGAGAGAGAAGTCTCGAGACCGGGATAGGCACCGAGAGGTAAGGCAAAAGATGGCACATGTAATTGCTAGGAAACACCAGAGGAAGATGTTGAAGATCTGTATTCTTTATATGTATTCTTTCTTTCAGCTCTGGATGTGGCTAAATCTGTTCTTTATTGACCATGTAGAGTTTTATTTTTAATTTATTTTTAAGGTATTGTTACATGATTTTGAAAAGAATTTATATTTAGTGATGATTTATCTTCCTACACTAAGTGGTTGAAAAGGATCCTTGCAGCCCTGAAATGGGTATAAATACCTTCATAGACAGGTGAAAACAAACTTGGTGGGAGTGACCAAACTAAATTTCAAAGATCCTCCTTCCCCATTTCATCTCCCTTTTATGGTTTTTCCTTGAGACAGGAGTTTTAGAACTAAGAAAATTAAATGAGCTCCTTTTAAAGGAATAAAAGAAAGAAGTCTCAGAGCCCTGCTGTTTACTGAAGCATACAAGATAAACTTTTTGTGATTATAGCTATTGTACAACCACAACACCAAAGTAAATTTATGTATTTGGTTCAAACAAACCACAAGACCAGTCAAATTCAAATTAAGAACATTGATTTAACATGAAAGGTTACAAATGGTACTTATGGCTGTGGCACAGCTTCTTGTAAATATTATAAGAGCATTTCTCCACTTTTCAAAGTACTATGGAAACTTTTCAAAGCAGTCTACCAAGGTCATTTGCCTTGAACTGGTTGCTGTGTATCATTTAAATGAGGGAATCCTAATTTCTAGTTTGTGTCAGGAACACATGGAGAGCTTATTAAAAATATAGGGCCCCAGCCCCAGTGACCCTGACTTAGTAGGTGATCCTCTGGTCAGTCATTTCAACCAATGGTAGGTATTATTATTTTTTTCTTTCTTACTGTTTCTGCTTTGACTCCAAATTTAAAATTTGATTTTTAAGCTGACCTCATTCTGTCCTGAGTTCATGATTTCCTTCTCTAAAAGCCCAATAAATCTTCTGAGCAGATCACTTTTCATTCATTCTTAAGCCTCTCCCAGCTCTTGACTGGTTTTTTCATGACCACCTGAACCCAGGAGTCAAGTTGTCCCAGGTACAGGTTTTGAGAAATTCCTTTGTAATCCTTGGATTTGTGATAATCCCACTGAGTTTTCTTATTCTAACTTAAAAAGGTGATCTCTATAAAACATGCTATATTTTCAAAGGTTTCTGATATTTAGGAACACATACATATCCTATTTATCCTATCAATTCATTAATCGGGCTTTAAAATTTGGAATTTTATGGTATTTGAATTTCTGCTCTTTGTAATTCAAAATTCACTTTGTCATCAGTTGCATATTCAACTTTATTCACATTGCAAAAGTCACCTGTGATATGACAAGGACTTATTTTCCATTATATTAAAATGGTTACATCTGAGACAAATTATGCCAATTAATAGTAATTCAAAATCAATTAAAATGTATTTATCAAATGTCCAAAGGGGACTTTTTAGTGCTAGCTGTTCATCTTCAGAATAAAAACACTGTCATGGGGAAAAATGTCACATCATTTACTTTTACCACTGAACTGGAAACTTGAAGTTATACGTCAAAAGGCAATTTTAAATGGCTTTAAAATTTTTTATAATTTGTTATAATTAGTTGTGATGTTGTTGTAGATAAAGATGGAGTAGATAGCTCACAGTTTCAAGGATAAGAAATAGAGGCACAGAGAAGCAGGTAGTACCAATGACAAAACTGTCAGGATCCTTTGTTTTGAAATGTGGGCACTGAAAGGTTAAATTGACAAGGCTAGGACCAAAAAGGTAAAACTTTCTGCAACTCATGATAGCCTCAGATATTCCCAGCAGGGTTTTGAAAATAAAGTGATGCATTTCTAGTATCATTTAGCATCTATGGGTTTGTGGGATCAAGTCTTGAAATTTGTCTGACCTGAGCATAGCCCTGGATAGTATACCTCAAATTGTACTTTTACCACTCAAATAAGCTTATGTTTGTTTATTCTTTGGAAAACAAATATTTGCTGTGAGTCATGAGACTATCCTTGAGATATATGATGTCTAGGGCAGAAAGAGACCACTTCAATAAGCAAAATACAGTGATGCTTTAAGAAATCAGCAGCTGTATTTAAAGAAGGCAAAAAAGGAAAAAGAAATCAGCAACTGAATGGGGGCAGCCTGAATAAGATACTTGTAGACATTGTGATATTGTACATGAAGGTGGGAATCAGTAGTCAAGGTTCAATAAACCCCAAAGTTCTTGGTTATGCTGGGTCAGCCAAAGATTGTTTGAGAAGTAATTCCAAATTGGTCTCTATTCTCAATGAGGAGATTTGTGTTTGTGTTTCTTTACTCTGTTGTACATTTGGAGGTGAAAAGGCAATGGTGTGTGTAGAATGTACCAATGTTTTCTCATTTTTCCTTAGATTACCAATAAAAGCAAAGAGTCAACATGGGCCTTAATTCACAGTGTGAGTGATGCTTTTTCTGGCTGGTTGTTGATGCTACTTATTGGGCTTTTATCAGGTATGGTAAACTCTAGTTTTCTAAACAAATCTCCTAAAATTGTGGTATGCCTCTCCCCTAAGGACCTGAGTTGAGTGCTGTGCTTTACAATTTTCCTACATGAAATAAATTTCTGAGGGATCTTTTGGATGCACATATTGTCATCATAAAGGGATGCTTATACATGCATCTCCTTCCTTAAATAAATCAGGTTAAATGAGGAAATGCGTTTAAATGCATATGTATGCCATAAAACGATGTATTCATTTATGGTACTGTTAGCACTGCCTTTTGGTGCTTTCAGTTTTTTTTTTTTTTTTTTTAAACATGGACTACATGGCATTTAGGAGAGAAGATGCAGAAGAGGACTTTCTGAGATATTTTTGTAACTATTTCTACTCTTCCAATTGGGGGTAAAGAAAAGCATGTAAGATATGGCTCATACCCTGAAGGATTTTACCATCTCATTCTCTCATGGTGTCTGAGAAGTGGGATGCTACCACCTTTTCCTGTTGTCTCCATCAGCCTCCCAAGACACTGCAAATAATATACAGTCTAACTCGGAATATTACATTTGGTATTCAAATACAGCTTTAAAGCAAGTTCCCAAGCAGGCTTCCACTCACATGGAGGAAGCAGAAAGCCAAGAATATCTGGTAGAGATGCTAAGAGTTGTAATCGTATGGCATTAAAAGATGGGTGTAGGAACCCCTGGCTGCTGTGACTCAGTGGATTGAGTGTCGGCCTGCGAACCAAGTGTCGCTGGTTCGATTCCCAGTCAGGGCACATGACTAGGTTGCATGTCAGGTCCCCAGTTGGGGGCGCAAGTGAGAGGCAGCCACACAGTGATGTTTCTCTCCCTCTCTTTCTCCTTTCCCCTCTCTCTAAAAATAAATAAATAAACAAGTAAATAGAAAAATAAAATAAAAAATAAGACTTAAAAGAAAAAAGATAGGTGTAGGAAGACCTGGAATATTGAACTAGAACAGAAGTTAGGTGGAAAAGCTAGATGGAGGTGAATGAGATGAAATAGCAATTGACAGCACAGATTCTAGTTTGTAGCTTCCTGAATTTGAATCTAAGCCCTACCATATGTTAGTTTTGTGACTTTTGACAAGTTTCTCAACCCTTGGGAGCTTTAAAGTACTGATCTGTAAAATGGGGATAATGAATGCCTATATTACACACTTGTTGTGAAGATTAAATGTGATAGAGCACACAGAGCACTCAGAACAGTGGCCAGTTGTTAATGGTGCTTCTGCTGTTGTTACGTAGAGATGACTCAGCCATGGAGTGTAAGAGGATCGTTGCAATGAGGAATGGCTCATCCATAGCTGGCTTTTCAAAGATGATCTAGGGCAGGGATCAGCAAACATTTTCTCTAAAAGGCCAGATAGTAAATATTTTAGGATTTGTGGGCCATATGGTTTCTGTAGCATGAAAACAGCCATAGACGATAGGTAAACAAATGAGTGGGCCTGTGACCAAGAAAAACTTGATTTACAAACACAGAGGCAGAGTTGACCCTCCAGCCATAGTTTGCCAACCCGTGGTCTAGGGTGTTAATGTTACACTTTCTGCCAGTTTACAGCTGACTAATAATAGACTGAGTGGTCTGTAGTCCCAAGTATTTCAGAGATGCTGAAAAGGGAAGAGGGTTAGAAAAGGTTATACAGTTTAGCAGTTAGGAAGATACTAATGACCTTGGAAAACCATCTCAGGTAAATATTAGGGGCCAGAGTTCAAGGGGATGCAAGTAGTGTGGAAGTTTTGGAGGTATTTGGTGTTCATTGGAAGCAAAGAAGGGCCAAAAAACTTGAGGTGATAATAAGGACGAGGGAAAACATTTTATTTTTTAGAGGAAGAGAAACCTGATGAAGTTTGAGGGAAGAAGGAGCTGATTGGGAAAAGAAGGAGTAGAAGTAGAAGGGACGATAGCATTGAAGGTACCTGTGTTAGGTAGGATAAGACATGCATGCATGAAAAAACGAGAGAGCAAGCCAAACTCTATAACATCGTGTTAATTATCTGAATCGAAGCAATAAGTGCAACAAGAGTTAGAAGGAAGAGAATGTGGATGCTGAATGTGGTCAAGAGTAGGTGTCAAACTGTGTTAGGTTTGACTAGGTTATTTAAGTATGTAAATAACCTGTGTTAACACTTTTAGTACCCACCAAAACATACACATGACATAGCCTCCAGTCTGTTGGAATGCAAGTGTAATATCCTCAACTTTTTAATGTATTTCTTGTCACTAGGTGGTCAGTGAATATTTTTCTTTCCCTCATACACACAGGGCATTTTGTTTTTAAACATTGGAGAGCTACAATAGAAGCAGTGTGCCTGAATGCAGGAACAGTCTGTGGATTCAGAGGCTGTGAATTTTATAATGTCTTTCCTATTTCCCTAAAGCACTATTCTAGACCATTTAATTTCTTTATGCCAGAATTTCTTCATCTGGATGACAGAAATGATGAGAAGGCCAGAATCAAAATTACTATAATTCTCTTGACCCTATCAGTCTATTAGCCATAGTGCCTGAGTCCCCATTCACTACTCACTTTCTCATAATTTTCTTTGATGAATGTTATATATATAATATTGTTTGCTCCTCTCACTAAGAAAACTTCAGAATGTTCATGTCCTAGGCTCAGGAGGCTTCAACATGTTTACAACTCCATATAACCTTCTATGTGTATCACAGTGTGTGCTTTGATAAATTCAGTTCCCTTAGCCTAGAATACCTTCCTGCCATTGCTGAAATTGCTTTGTCCATGGAACAAAATCACTATGAAGACAGCCCTTCACCCCATAGTCTTTATCAGCTACCTTCCCCCAGCCATCTCAAATAAGATATCACACAATATTCTTCAGTATGGTCAGTGTCGGTTTTCTCAATCTTACATATATAGTAAGAATAAAATAATCTTTTAATAAACTTAGTTGTTTTTATGAATCAGTATTCATCAACTCTAAACCAAAGCAGAATCTTTCTGTGTAAATCAGCTAAAGGTCAAATCCATTCACTCCTTGCTCCCATCCAAACATTTTGCTCTCCCTTAAGTTTCCCCTATATAGAAATTCTATAGACAAAGTGTTTAATGCAGAAAATGTTTTGTTTTGTTTTTCCTTGTGGAACAGGAAATGATAATAGGTGAAATCTATTAGAGATAGCAGGTGAAAATCAAGCAGACAGACAAATCAGAAAGAGGTTGCAAGTGGAATGGGAAAAAGTATATGCTTGTCCATTATTTTTATCCCTTTTTCCTCATTTTCTCTAACATTTTTGTCCCTTCCTTCCCTCCCCTCAAATCAGGTTCCCTAGCTGGCTTGATAGACATCTCTGCTCATTGGATGACAGACTTAAAAGAAGGTGTATGCACAGGGGGACTGTGGTTTAACCATGAACACTGTTGCTGGGACTCGGAGTATGTCACCTTTGAAGAAAAAGACAAATGCCCAAAGTGGAATAGCTGGTCCCAGCTTCTTATCAGCACGGATGAGGTAACATGTAGTGAAGATTTCGGAACCACTGACTTCTGTTCTCTCATTTTCTTCATTTCTTTTACTGTACTCATGGCAATTATGAAATCTCCCCCGTTTTCCTTTTCATGAAAAGGAGAACCAGTGCCAGCTGCCTTTTTCTGTGGTTTAAGTGCAGCCCTATTTCTCTGTCTTCTGGCATGTGGGATCGTCTGATGCTTACACAATGACTTAACATTTTTGCTTATTTTAAAAAAGCTTAGTGTTTCTTCTTAGTTTTAGTACACAGTGTGGCTGAATATATCTTTCATAATTTCAGTAGAAATGTTAGAGCCATCTGACAGGTAAGCTACAATTTCTAACAAAGGATAGAGTGGGTTAAAATATGTTTATTGTATAGATTCCAAAAGTAATTTTTCCCTGAGCGTTACATTAGAACATTAAAAAATTATAATATATTCCATATCCAAGCAACAGAAACCCAGAAATAAAATTGCCCCAGTCCCATTTTGAGATTAAATCAGTATTTTCATTTGTCCTGTCTTCTAGCCTATATTTTTTGATGCAGAATTAACTTTGTTTTGCAGTTGCTTACCTTCCTGTTACCACTTGGTTTAAGTTAGAGCTTTCCTACTAAAAACAAAAACACAAACTAAAACAAAAACAAAGCAACCCTCAATTCCCAATTCCATTCTGACTTCTACTAACTAAAGCAGGTGCCATCTCAGCTCACTACTCATCTGCTTGGTGAAGTGATGGGGACAAGACTAGGATATATGTTTGTACTTTTAAAGTTTATTTTTACACCTACTTTGGTCCACATTTGAAAAGGCACACACGCGCGCGTGTGCATGCACACAGAGAATCAGCCAAGGGAAAAGAAGGATAGAAGAATGAAGTCAGAAATTATAATGTTTATGTACATATGACTGTGCATGTTTTGATTTGGGGGAAGTTCAACAACAGGGGTAAATATATGCTATATATATGAGAGGGTTTGAGTATGCTTATCAAACTGGGGTCAGTGTGCCAGAGGATAGGTGAAATCACAGGAAAAATGCTATGTGGCTCCCCAGAATATCAGTTTTTCCTTAATATTTGGACATTTTTTTTCAAAAATTAAATGTAAATGGTCATTAAAAAGAAACGCAAGATTCACATGTTTGTTAAGATGAAACACAATCTTTATTTCAGTTCTGCTCCTTGGTACCCCGCCCCCTACCCTGATGTCTCTATTTACTCTCCTAGATTAGGAGTACTTGGGTAGAAAAATTTGAGAAGCCCTGGAACTTAGGGTGAGTCTGTGTGTGTGTGTGTATCTTTTGTGTGTATGTGATTGCCTTGCTTTTTAAAAATCTTTTTATTTTTGAAGTAATTAGAGATTCACAGGAAGTTGCAAAACAATGTATAGGGAGCTTTCCCCTGCCCTTCACCTAGCTTCCCCCAATGCTAACATAACTATAGTACAATAGCAAAACAAGGAAATTGACATTGGTACAGTCCACCTGTTTTACATGCATAGATGTGTGTGTGTGTGTGTGTGTGTGCATGTGTGCGTGGTTCCCTGCGATTTTATCACATGTATAGATTTGTGTAACCACCACCACAATCAAGATACAGAACTGTTGTTGCATCACCACAAGGCTCCTCCATGCTGCCCCTTTATAGCTGTGTGTGTTTAAATGTTCTAACCACAACTTTCAGACTGGAGCTTGAGATTTGTAAAGTGACACATTTCTCTGGGTCTCCTTTTTATGAACTAAAATCCTTGCCTGGGGAGAGAGTTTTCTGGGTTTTAAGAAGAGTTCTCCTGACAAGAACTTGGCCTCTCAGTCTCTGCCTTTAGTCAGTTTCAGCATTTTCCCCTTTCCCTCCCTTTCCCTCTTTGTTTCCAACTTCTAGAGTCTTCTTCCTTAGCTACATTCCAAAGGCAAAGAGAGAGCAATTATCTGTTTCTCTTGAGGGAGTAAGATAATGGAAAACTTGTGTCAAAATTATGACTCAGAAAAAGTCTGGACATTTTAGTTCTCCTTGTCTAGGTCAGCAAATTATTTTAATGGTATTTTATGTTTTAAAAAGTCAAAAGTTCATTGAGTTTTGTGTTTCATGTAATTTGAATGCATTTCAACTTCTAATATTTCTATCAGCAAGCATAATCTCCTAATGTTCAAAATAGTTTTTTTGTAAGACATAACTCTTTGCAAGACCTTTAATGTTGGTGAATCCTTATTTGGTGGTTAAAATTAATTTCTTTTCTAGCAGACTTTGTTATCATAAGCGGTAGTTTCAAAATTATATTCTCTCCATTTAAAAAATACCTATTGCCATTTTATTCTTTGGGATATCTGGCATTTGTTTTATGGTCAGAGCCTGGAACTTTCTACTGCATTAACTTGCTGCTAAATCTGTGGTAGCAAAATTCTCTCAAACATGTGGTCATTCTCTACAGAACATAATTCTGTATTTAAGAAAAACACCCAGGAATTTTAGACACTATAACCTCCTATGAGAATGTGACACCAAGGTAGGTAGCCAAAGGTGAATTTAATGGAACTTTAGAGACAACCTTCACTTCAAATGTGTAGCCAAGATTCAGGAGCTGTTAATAATCTTAATAAATTAGACGTAGTATCATATACAGTTGCCCCTTGAACAACATGGGTTTGAACTGTGCAGGTCCACTTACACAATTTTTTTCCAGTAAATATAACTGGGCCTTTATGGATTCAACCATCCGTGGATTCAACCAACCACATATTGAACACAATATTTTCATATTAACATCTGCAGCTTCCTAACTGCAGATGAAAAATAGTTTTGATTTGTAGTTGGTTTCAAAGGGCCAACTAAGTTTTGGGGGAGTCAAAAGTTATACAGGGAATCTAAAAATCAAAAGAATCAAAATAGAAACAGACTCATGGATACAGAAAATAGACTGATGGCTGCCAGAGGTGTTGGGGGATGAGTGAAAAGGGCGAAGGGGTTACGAAGTACAAACTGGTAGTTACAAAGTAGTCACGGGGATGTAAAGTCAATAATATTGTAATAATTGTGTGTGAGGCCAGGTGGGTACTTGAAAAATATCAGGGGAATCACTTTGCAAAGTGTATGATTGTCTAACCACTATGCTGTACACCTGAAACTAATACAAAGTAATATTGAATGTTAAAATGTTTTATGGGGATTTTAAACTACTCCGGGGTTGATATCCCTAACCCAGCATTATTTAAGGGTCAACTGTGTAGTTGACTATAAAATCTATGAAACCGGCCATGTGGAAAGTGAATTTGCTTCAGGGGTTGGTTTGTTCTTGTTCTTATCTATCCTTAGAAGCCATTGTCATTTTCCTTTGGGTGTAGCAAAGCCTCTAATTTTCTGTAGCAAATAGGTTGACATTGTTTTAGTAGTTGCTTTGCTGATAATCAGGGAAGGAACATCTTGAGCAATTTAATATTGGTCTTTTTCTTTCCGGCCTCCTCTCCTGAAAACCTGTTACTCAGAAGAGCTGCATACTTACTGCAGCTGTCTGAGCTAAAACAAGCTTCTTTTCTTTTTCCCCTGTTCCAGGGAGCCTTTGCCTACATAGTCAATTATTTTATGTACGTCCTCTGGGCTCTCCTGTTTGCCTTCCTAGCCGTGTCTCTTGTCAAGGTGTTTGCGCCTTACGCCTGTGGCTCTGGAATCCCTGAGGTGAGTTTCTAAAATGGCTTATAACTGGTAACAATAATGAATCATTTTTTGGTTAAAACCCTTTAATATGTATTCCATTACATACCACAATATGAATATTAAACAGGATCAGGTCATGAGGTAATCTAGGGCCTCTCTAGGTCTAACCTAAGTCTCCTCCCAGCCTGGGCCACCTGGACATTAACAGAAGTTGATTCCTAGCTTCCTGTCAGTTCCTGGTGAGCCAGGTCCCCGAAGACCTCCCCCACTCTCTACCCAAGAAGCTCCCATGGTAGATTCCAGGATTTTGTCCTGAGAATGTAGTGGTATTGTCAACTTTGTTAGAACAGAAGAAAGAAAACTACTTAGGGCTCTGCCTGGTGTGACTCAGTTGGTTGGGCATCGTCCCACAAAACAAAAGGTCACAGGTTCCATTCCCAGTCCGGGCACATGCCTGCATTGCAGGTTAGTTCCCCATTTGGGGTGTATACAAGAGACAACTGATCAATGGTTCCCTCTCACATCGATGTTTCCCTCCCTCTTTCTTCCTCCTGTCCCCTCTAAAAATAAATTAAAAAAAAATTTTTTAGAAGGAAAGAACACTATTTTGCTGTATTTCCTGCAATTTAATTTGGGCTAGAAAAATGGCAACTAAAACCCTGTTTCTAACTATTTTTGGTTTAGATTGCTTGACAGTGACTGAAACCCCGGAGATTTAAGGTTACCCAGATGACCTTGCCCCTCTCTATTTCCTGACCAAGTCATAGTTACAAACTTTTCTGGCAGAGAATCAAGGCTATATGAGTCTGTAAGGAAAATACCTTTCCTTTCCACCTCCCCTTCTCCATATATGATACATGCTCTCATACTTGCAATACTCCCTTGCCCAGCTATCACATGGCAAAAAGAAAGAAAGAGAGAAGGAGAGAGAGAGAGAGAAGGTATAAACATTAAAACTTAAAGAACGGTTCTCACTTTCTTGGGCTACTGGGCTCCCTCCCAAAATGGGATCACTGTAGGTCAGGCATTTATGTCACTTGTTCAATAGGTATAGTTTCTATAATGAGGTCCAGATTATTGCTTCTTAGCCTGGTTTGCTTGCTTAGTCTATATCCAATCTTTTTGTGTTTGACTTGCAGATAAAAACTATCTTGAGTGGTTTTATTATTAGGGGCTATTTGGGTAAGTGGACCCTGATTATCAAAACTGTCACACTGGTGCTGGCAGTGTCTTCTGGCTTGAGCCTGGGCAAAGAGGGCCCCCTAGTGCACGTGGCTTGCTGCTGTGGGAATATCCTGTGCCACTGCTTCAACAAATACAGGAAGAATGAAGCTAAGCGCAGAGAGGTAATAACAAATGGCCTTAATAGTCTCTTTTTTTGTTGTTGTTGTTTGTTTGTTTTTTTGTTGAGAATGTAAATGGTACACTGTTAGGGATGAAAATTTGAGGATTCTCCCAATGTAAATGCAAATACCTTTGACTCAGGAGTTCAACTTCTAGGAATTTATCCTATAGATGTCCTAGCATGTGTGTGCCCAGAGATGATGGGGATAGTCAGTGCAGCATTTTTCAACATAGTAAAAAACTGAAACAATCACAATGTGCATCAATGGGGGACCAATTGAATGAACGATCTTCTGTATGTAGTATAGAACTCTATGCAACTGTTAAGAAGACTGCAATAGCCCTTAATATACTGACATTGAAGGATGGCTAGAAAACACTGTTAGGTTTAAAAAAAAAACAATTTTAGAATAATGTACATAGTATAATTTAATTAATGTTTTCATTTTATTTAATTTATTGTATTTTTTCGATCACCATTTATCCCCCCATGCCCTCTTCTACCTCTACCCACTCCCTTCTCCTCTGCAATCACCACACCATTGTTATTGTCTGTGTTCATGAGTTCTTTCTCTTTCTTTTTGCTCGATCCTTCCACCCCAAGTTGTGCCCCCACAAGTTGTCAGCCTGCCCTCTACCTATCAGTCTGTCTCTGTTTTGCTTGTTAGTTTAGTTTGTTCATTAGATCCCACATATGAGTGAAATCATATGGTATTTGTCTTTCTCTAGCTGGTTTATTTCACTTAGCATATGCTTTTTAGGTCCATCATGCTGTCACAAAGGGTAAAATTTTCTTCTTTTTTATAGCCTAGTAGTATTCCATTATGTAAATATCCCGTAGTTATTTTATCCACTCATCTATTGGTGGACACTTGGGCTGCTGCTTCCAAATTTGGCTATTGTCAATGAACATAAGGGGTGCATATATTTTCTTTTGTATTAGTGTTTCAGGTTTCTTTGGATAAATTCCCAGAAGTGGAATTTCTGGGTCATAAGATAGCTCCATTTTTAATTTTTTGAATTAACTCCGTATTGCTTTTCACAGTGTGTGTATGTGCACCTAGAAAGAAAATGTCTGAAAAGTGATGTTTATCCCAAACTGTTAAAAAATGTCTACCTCTGGTGAATGGGAAAGTGAGGTGATAGTAAAGAAGTAAGAACTTAAACTTTCTATTATATATAATTCTATACAAAATGCTGTTTCTATTTAAAAATAAGTTATAAAACAATAGATTTTTTAAAAGAAGTTGCTTATTCCTGTGCAAGAATACACACTCAGCATATATTCCAGATGCCACCATCTTTATGCTTTATATTTCTACCTGACGCCAAACTGAATTTGTCTCTCTATATAGTATCTCCCTCTGCCTTCTGTCTCAACCCCACTAAATTAGTTCCACCACAGCATCTCTGTAGGCATTCTCACATTTATGGTTTTGAGGAGGAAGAACATTAAAAAAAAAGTTCCAAATCATTGTTTACTTTTATCCTGTTATAATTAAGGATTTAAGAAAATAATGGTTCTTGCTCTATTTTCCTTGAATTACAAAGAAATCACATATGGAATGGGTCAAAACCAAGGCCATTTTATTAGAAAGGGTTTTTCACAAAATTGGAACCTAGTGATTTATTCTGAAAACAAAGCAATAAAAAGGCCTAGAAGGAAATTCAAAGATGTTGAAATTTCAAATATGGAATACATTTTGTAGTTCAAGGGGGAAAGTTCTTGGCAGGAGAGAAAGGCTAATGGGGGTGGGGTGGGGATCTGAATAGGTTATTTAGTTACCTGTCAAATGGTAGAGGGACATAAAGGCAGTATTAAGTAGATGAGGTTGTTATATGGGAATAATGATCAACAGGAGCTAAAGAGTTAAAAATATATTTTAACTGACAAGAGTAAAATGTTGATTGTTGCTGGTTTTGCCTGGGTAGATGTGACTTTGAAACTGTAGATTGCTGGTTACTTTCATTCCATAAAATTGACATTTTTGTTAAATAATTATAAAATGAGGCAAGTTTGATTTGGCTGTTTCTCTGTACAAATGTCATGTATTTTTCTAACTACACTCATGAGTATTTGAATTTTTAGTTTACTTCCTATTGCTTATTAAGACTTTCCAGTTATTTTTTTACTGTTGATTTGGCAACAACCCTTTTGTGTCCCAGGGCCTTGTCTAAGTGGGCAAATGGTTGAATAAAATAGAGATTTGAGAAGCAAGGGGATAGACAGACGGCACTCTACAACATAAAATTATAGCAACCTAGCCACCTCGATTCTTCTTCCACATAATTCATTTGAGACAGTCTAAAATCCCCTTCCTCAAGTTTCATGTTGACTGTCATCCTTCTCAGATGAAAGCCTCTATAGCCATAAATTCAGAGTTCTCTCCCACTAGCACCAGCGATCTCACTCCTTCCTCCCCTTCATTTTCCTAGGCCATGCTATACTCCCAGAGAAACCTGCCTACTTATTTTGCCAAGAACCATTTTATTCTTCAGAAATTCTTAATTTTGTTCAACTTCCTCTTGGCAATACTTTCTTACTGCTCCAAATCATATTGACACTCCACAGCAAGTGAAGTCTAATGAAAGAACTTTATCCTTTCATTAATTCTGGTGTGTTTGTCATGCTTCTCCCCTCCCTATTAGCCCCTTACCTGGCCACACCTAAACGTACTTAGGTCTTGTCTTCTCTTCCCTTCAAAATCTATTCCCAACCGTGCTTCTAGTTACCTCCCTATTTCTGTTTCCATAGGTCATTAGAGATGGAGTAGGACACATAGTATAGGAAAACCTAAATACCTATTGTATGAATATTTGCAGCTCCTGAATAGCTGGGAGCCCATTGTGACTTTGGTTTTGTATTATTAGAGCCTTCCTTAAAATTTCATTTAAAAAGCACTTCTTTACAAAGGAAGTAAGTACTATGTAAACACATCATTGTAAGTACTTCATTTAGGTGCTGAATAGGTCTACAAACTCAAATTCAGTTACTGAATTGTAAGTATTGGGGATGGGAGCATAATTTGGAATAAAGCACATGCCTAAATTAATTACAAAGAAAAGGCCCTCTACCTATTCAGGCATATGAACCTTGTGTTTAAAATCCAGCATATAATGTTTGCTCTCAAAGTAAATATAAATTGAACTTAATTTTTGATAAACTCCATATGGAGCATGTAAAGGTTTTTTTTTTTTAATGTTTAGTAACCACTGACATTCCTTTTAAAACTGCGATTTGCTATAGGAGAGTGACATTATCCTATTGCTAATTTTGAGTTTTGGATTATAGGTCTTGTCCGCTGCAGCAGCAGCTGGTGTGTCTGTTGCCTTTGGGGCACCTATTGGCGGAGTATTATTCAGCCTAGAAGAGGTAACTCCTTTTTTTTTTTTTTTTTTTTTTTGATTTTTCAATTACAGTTGTCCTATTTTTCCCCCATTGCTCCCCCCCACCCAGTCCACCCCTTCTCCCACAATCATATCCCTCCCCATCGTCCATGTCCATGAGTCATTTATACACGTTCCTTGACTAAACCCTTCCGTTACTTATCCCCGTCACTCCCTCCCCCCTCCCTCCTATTGACTGTTATTCTGCTCCTTGTCCTATTTAGTTCATTTGTTTAGGTTGTTCTTTAGTTTCCTGTATTAGGTGATATCATATGGCATTTTTGTTTCTTTGCCTGGCTTATTTCACTAAGCATAATTCTCTCTAGTTCCATCCATGTTGTCGCAAATGGCAGGAGTTCCTTCTTTCTCTCTGCTACATAGTATTCCATTGTGTAAATGTACCACAGTTTTTGGATCCACTCATCTACAGATGGGCACTTAGGCTGTTTCCAGCACTTAGCTACTGTAGACTCCTTTTAACCATAGCATGTCTGCATGCTTTTGTGTTGAGAGTCCCAGCCAGTATCTATGTACATGGCAATCCCAAAGTGCTTTGCATAACTCAGTGCTGTACCACATGACCAGAGATCTCTGGGCAGTTCTCATTCTCAGTTCTTAATTCCTGGAGCCCCAGCTTTTCACCTGAAATAGTTTCTATATATTGACTGAGTTTGTTTTTCCACCTTCTCTTTTATAGGTCAGCTACTATTTTCCCCTCAAAACATTGTGGCGTTCATTTTTTGCTGCCTTGGTGGCAGCATTTACTCTACGCTCCATCAATCCATTTGGTAACAGTCGCCTGGTTCTGTTTTACGTGGAGTTTCACACCCCATGGCATCTCTTTGAGCTCGTGCCATTCATTCTGCTGGGCATATTTGGTGGTCTGTGGGGAGCTTTATTTATCCGCACAAACATTGCCTGGTGTCGAAAGCGTAAGACCACCCAGTTGGGCAAGTATCCTGTCATAGAGGTCCTTGTCGTGACTGCCATCACTGCCATCCTGGCTTTCCCCAATGAATACACCCGAATGAGCACAAGTGAACTCATTTCTGAACTGTTTAATGACTGTGGCCTTCTGGACTCCTCTAAGCTCTGTGATTATGAGAACCGTTTCAACACAAGCAAGGGGGATGAGTTGCCTGACCGACCTGCTGGTACAGGAGTCTACAGTGCCATGTGGCAGCTGGCCTTGACACTCATAATGAAAATTGTCATCACTATATTCACCTTTGGCATGAAGGTGAGGAGATTCTTTTGGTACTCAGATATATGTGTGGCTGTGGCTTTGGAGGGTAAAGCCAAAATATCATACAATCCTCATAGCTCATGTGGCGCTTCCGAATTCACTCAACATTATTCCTCAACCCCAAAAGCCCTTTTTACCCCCACATGTCCTCATAACTTTTTAGACAATTGTACCTCTATCTAAAATTGTCCAAGCCTAGTTTTAGGCCAAATGCAAAACTCGGTGCTGAGATTTTAAGCAGAAATGTTGTCAACTTTTTAGAGGTATTTATTCCTGTGCATTGTGTATTAAAACAATATCTGACCAACATAGTGTTGGTTCTTAAAGGGTGACAAAATATTAGGTTGAGCATGATGAAGTTGCCAATATTCAACCATTTTGACCACTAAAAAGCAATTTCATGCAGCTTAGCCCAATATATATCTAAATGTATTTTTTACATTTGGTATCAATGTTCAGTTATCAAGAACTTCAGAGGTGACCCTAAATTAATATTTAAACTGTCAAACGTAGACATCGGGGAGCAAATTTTACTTTTAGCACCCATTATTATTTCCGTGTTTCAGAAGAAACCAGAAAAGAAAATTTCTTAAGGTATTTTCCTCCTTCCTAGTTTTTATTTGTGTCTTTTCTTTAGAACCCTACTATCAGATTATTTTCTTTCATTCTATAAGGAGGTGGAGATTCAAACCAGGGAATTAGAGACAGCAATTCAGTTTAGGCAGTACTGAAATCTCTGAGATGATATCAGCCATCCTTCTCAACACCCTGGAAACTTTTATAGTGCTTCTTGAATAATTTTCACCTATGGCTTCATTCTTTTATTTAAAGTGAATTTTCAGACCATCAGACCCATCCACATTCAAATGTATTCCAAAAATCGAACACAAGCTATTCAAAAATAATCTACTGTTTTGATTATCCTTGTCATCATGTTCCTCTATTAGCTCAGAAAATTGAGAATTCACTACAATATTTTAGGAGTCAAAAAAGAGTGGGAAGACAGATGCAAGTTCCTTTCCTGGATTGTCATGCAACCACAGTCACTACCTCATTTAAAAGAATTAATAATATAATCTTTTATTTTTATTGTTACAAAATAAACTGAATCCCTATGTGCCATTCTTTTTATGTGAGCAATGAGTTAAGATTCAATATACGAGAGTAGTTACGAGCATTCCATTTAAGTATCAGTATTTACTAAATCTTGGCCTTGGGTGAGTTATTTAACCTTTCTGAACCTTGGGTTCTTTGTGATTTGGGAATAATAGCACCTACCTCCTGAAAGCTTATGTTTAGAACATCTAGAATAGAACATAGTAGATAGTCAATAAAGGATAATTGTTATTGATAACAATTCAAAATTGGGGAAGATGTCTGCATATATGAGAAACTCCATCTATTTTCCTTTTTCTTTGGGAAAGGCTAATTTCTGCCTCCAGTTCTGTGTTGGTCTGGAGAGTTCAGGCTCTAGCCTGATGGACCCCAAATAAGGGTAAGCTTCTTTGCAGCTGTACTTGCCTGCATGTCCCAGAGAACCTCTAGTCCCTGTAGTGTTATACAAATCTTTACAGCCACTTGCTAGCATAGTGCATAGTTACATTGTCATTCACCTGTTTGCTTTGCAGAGGGTCAATCCTCCAGCCCTTACATAGACCAGGCAGTCCTGTCATTTCTCACTAACCTTATATTGCTCTCTCTTTGCAGATCCCTTCTGGCCTCTTTATCCCTAGCATGGCTGTTGGTGCTATAGCAGGTCGACTTTTAGGAGTAGGAATGGAACAACTGGCTTATCACCACCGTGACTGGGGCATCTTCAATAGCTGGTGTAGCCAAGGAGCTGATTGCATCACCCCTGGCCTTTATGCAATGGTTGGTGCTGCAGCCTGCTTAGGTGAGTAGTGTTTGTATTAATTTCAAAGAAAGTGCTATCCAGGTGACATAAAAAAAATACTGATGTTAAACACAATTGACTGCAGATTTTTTAAGTGACTATTTCCTGTTGGGTTTGCCATTTTTCAAGTGCTCTAAGAAATCATTCTTCATTTCCCAAAATACAGTTTTGTTCCCCATACTGCCCTGCCCTGAGATTTTTCAGATATATCAAGCCTATTCCTCCATCTTGATCTTTGTACTTGCTACCCCCTCTTCAAGGAATGCTCCTCCCCCAGCTGTAGCATAGTTGGTTCCTTTCAGCCTTGAAATTTTGTGCTAAATGTTTTTCCTCAGAGCATTCTTCTCTAACTGCTTTATTAAAAGTAGATTCCCCTATTGTCTGTGATAGCATACTCCTTTATTAAATGCTTGCTCAATCCCTTAAAAATGAAAGCATTCTTTACCATATATCTACATTCCTCCACTTCAAAAGTAATTTTACTCTCAAATTTTATCATACTGAGGAAATCATTAGAAATTTAGACAAAGGTATCTGCACAAAAATGTTCATCATGGTATTTATAATAGCAAAAAATTGGAACCAACCTAAATATGCACAGTAAGGTACTGGTTAAATAAATTATGGTACATCTATTCAACGTTATACTATGCACCCATTGAATGTGTTGTTGATATTTAACATCTTTAGACAGTGTTAAACACATTTCTTTTTAAATTGTTATTCTATTACAATTGTGCCAACTTTTTCTCCTTTGCTCTCCTCCACTCAGCTAACCCCCACTCCCCCACTCCCACCATCAATCCCCACACCGTTGTCCATGTCCATGGGTCATTCATACATGTTCCTTGACCAGTATCACTTCTTTCCACCATTTTCCCCCTTCCCCCCTCCCCTCTGACTTCTGTCAATGTGTTCCATGATCTATGCCTCTGGTTCTATTTTGCTCATCGGTTTATTTTGTTCATTAGATTCCTCTTATAAGTGAGGTCATATGGTATTTGTCTTTCACCAACTGGCTTATTTCACTTAGCATAATAATCTCCAGTTCCATCCATGCTGTTGCAAAAGGTAGGAGTTTCTTCTTTCTTTCTGCTGCATAGTATCCCATTGTGTAAATGTACCACAGTTTTTTGATCTACTCATCTACTGATGGCACTTAGGCTGTTTCTAGCACTTGGCTATTGTAAATAGCACTGCTGTGAAAATAGGGGTGCATAGGTTCTTCTGAATTGGAGTTTCAGGATTCTTCAGGTATATTGTCAGCAGTGGAATCGCTGGGTCAAAAGGCAGTTCCATTTTTATTTTTTTGAGGAAGTTCCATACTGTTTTCCACAGTGGCTGCACCAGTCTGCATTCCCACCAACAGTGCACTAGGGTTCCCTTTTCTCCACATCCTCACCAGCATCTGTTGTTTGTTGATTTGTTAGTGATGGCCATTCTGACAGGTGTGAGGTGATATGTCATTGTCATTTTAACTTGCATCTGTCTGATGGCTAGTGATGTTGAGTATCTTTTCATATGTCTATGGACCCTCTGCATGTTCTCCTTGGAGAGGTGTCTATGCATGTCTTTTGCCCATTTTTAATTAGATTGTTTGTCTTCCTGGTGTTGAGTCCTATGAGTTCTTCATATACTTTGGAGAATAAACCCCTATCTGATGTATCATTGGCAAATATGTTCTCCCATATGGTGGGTTCCCTTTTCATTTTGACGATGGTTTCTTTAACCATGCAGAAGCTTTTTGCTTTGGTGTAGTCCCATTTGTTTATTTTAGCCCCTTTATTTCCTTTGCCCTAGGAAATATATCAGCAAAACTATTGCTAGGTGGAATATCTGAAATGTTACTGCCTATGTTTTTCTCTAGGACTTTTATAGCATCATAATTTATACTTAAGTCTTGTATCTGTTTTGAGGTTATTCTGGTATATGGTGTAAGTTTGTGGTTTAGTTTCCTTTCTTTCTTTCTTTCTTCCTTCCTTCCTTCCTTCCTTCCTTCCTTCCTTCCTTCCTTTCTTTCTTTCTTTCTCTTTCTTTTTTTTTTTGCATATACCAGTCCAGTTCTCCCAACACAATTTATTGAAGAGGCGATTTTTACTCCATTTATGCTCATACCCCTTTGTCAAATATTAACTGATCATAGAAACACGAGTTTATTCCTGGGCTCTCTATTCTGTTCCATTGATTGATGTCTGTTCTTATGCCAGTACCAGACTGTTTTGATTACCATGGCCTTGTAGTATAGTTTGATATCAGGTATTGTGATTCCTCCTACTGTGTTCTTCCTCAAAATTGCTGTGGCTATTCGGGCTCTTTTTTGGTTCCATATAAATTTTTGAAATGCTTATTCTAGGTCTGTAATATATGCCACTGGTGTTTTAATAAGAATTGCATTGAATGTATAGATTGCTTTGGGTAGTATGGACATTTTTTTTTAAAGGATATTTTATTGATTATGTTGTTACAGTAGTTCCAATTTTTCCCCCTTTGTTCTCCTCTGCCCAGTACCCGCCTTTCCCTCCAGCAATCCAACCCCTCTTAGTTCATGTCCATGGGTTATGCATATAAATTCTTTGGCTTCACCCATTCCTATATTATTCTTAACTTTGCCCTGTCTATTTTGTACCAACCGATTATACTTCTTAATCCCTGCACCATTTCCCCATATCTCCTCCTTCCCCCTCCCAGATGATAATCCTCCAAATGATCCCCATACCTATGATTCTGTTCCTATTCTGGTTTGCTTAGTTGGATTTTGTTTTTAATTTTTAGATTCAGTTGTTGATAGTTGTGAGTTTGTTGTCATTTTAATGTTCATAATTTTCATCTTCTTTTTCTTAAGTATGTCCTTTTGGCATTTCATATAATAATGGCTTGGTGGTAATGAACACCTTTAGCTTTACCTTGTCTGGGAAGCACTTTATCTGTCCTTCCATTCTAAATGATAGCTTTGCTGGATAGAGTAATCTTGGTTGTAAGTCGTTGCTTTTCATCACCTTGAATACTTCTTGCCAGTCCCTTCTTGCTTGCAAAGCTTCTTTTGAGAAATCAGCTGATAGTGTTATAGGCACCCCTTTATAGGCAACTCTGCTTTTCTCTTGCTGCTTTTAAGATTATATCATTATCTTGAACCTTTGGCATTTTAATTATGATGTGTCTTGGTGTGGTCCTTTTTGGTTTAGCTTGTTTGGGACTCTCTGTGCTTCCTGAACTTGTATGCCTATTTCCTTCACCAAATTTGGAGAGTTTTCCTTCATTATTTTCTCACATAAGCTTTCATTTCTTGCTCTTCCTCTTCTTCTGGCTCCCCTATGGTTTGGATGTTGGCACGTTTAAAGCTGTCCCAGAGGCTCCTAAGCCTCTCCTCATTTTTTTCAATTCTTGTTTCCTCATTCTGTACTGGTTGACTGTTTATTTCTTCCTTATGTTCCAAATCACTGATTTGAACCCCAGTTTCCTTCCTTTCACCACTGGTTTTGTGTGGATTTTCCTTCATTTTATTTAGCATACCCTCCACTTCTTCTCTTATGCATTTGCTGTACCCAAGCATATCTGTTAACTCTGTGAGCATCTTTATCACCAGTGTTTTGAATTCTGCATCTGTTAGGTTGGCTATCTCCTCGTCACTTAGTTCTCCCACTGGAACCTTGATCCATTCCCCCTTTTGGGCCATACTTCTCTGTCTCCTCATCTTGACAGATTCCTGTGTTTGTTTGCTTCTGTGTCTTAGGTAGAGCTACTCATCTGTTACATTGTAGGGCGAGGAGCTTTAGGTATTGGTCAGTACAGGGTGACCCATTTCACCACGTTGTGGTGCTGTATGTGGAGGAGGGGTCTGAGAGGGAACAATGCCGCTTGCTCAGCACTCGCCCCTTTTCCAGGCACTTCTTCCACTTCTGTATAGGACTGGCGCGTCTCTAGCTGTTGACTTGGTCGTCGTTCCCAGAGTGGGTGGGTCTGCGCATATTCTAGGACTGTGGGGGCCCTTTAAAAAAGTGGACTCTGCTGAGAGACCAGGAGTTTCTTCCTCCACCCCAGCCCCCACTGGTTTGCACAGTCAGAAGCAGTGAGGCTTTATTTTCCCTGGTGCTGGGACCGTGAGCTGTGTGGTCTGGTCTGGTGCTGGGAACGCTTCCCAGGTATCCCTCCTGACTTTTTAAAATGTGTGACCACGCTTTCTGCTGGCCTGCCACTGCTCCTGTTGCCACCACCACACCGCATCCTCTCTGCCTTGTCTCTGCCCCTCCTACCTGTCTGGATGAGTATTTCTACTTTATATCTTTGTTGGACTTCCATGGAGCTCGGTTTTCTGGAACTTCTGGTTGTCTCCAGTTTTGAGGTAGTTGTAGTCCTTCTTAGTTGTGGAGGGAAACACAGCGTGTCTGCCTATGTCTCCATCTTTGCTGGAAGTCCGAGACCTGCAGTAGTATGGGCATTTTAATGATGTTAATTCTTCCAATCCATGAAGACAGTATATGCTTCCCCTCAGTTGTATATTCCTTGATTTCTTTCTTCAGTGGCCTATAGCTTTCAGAGTACAGGTGTTTTATGTCCTTGGTTAAATTTATTTCTAGGTACCTTATTTTTTTGTTGTTGTTGCAGTAGAAAATGGAATTGTTTTCTTAGTTTCTCTTTGTGGTAGCTTGTTATTGGTGTATAAAAATGCTATCAATTTCTAAGTATTAATTTTGTATCCTGCTACTTTGCCAACTTCATTTATTACATCTAGTAGTTTCTTGGTAGAGTCTTTAGGGTTTTCTATGTACAATATCATGTCATCAGTGAATAATGACAGCATTACTTCCTTCTTTCCTATTTGGATGTGTTTTATTTCTGCTTCTTGTCTGATGACTGTGGCTAGGACTTCCAGAACTATGTTGAATAAGAGAGGTGAAAGTGCACACCCCTGTCTTGTTCCTGATCTTAAGGATAACAATTTTAGTTTTTTTCCATTGAAAATGATGTTACGTGTAAGTTTTTTATATATGGCTTTTATTATTTTGAGGTATGATTTCTCTATTCCCACTCTGCTAAGAGTTGTTTACCATGAATGGGTGCTAGATTTTATCAAATGATTTTTTTGCATCTATTCATATGATCATGTGATTTTTATCTTACATATTTTATGTGATTTAATGACATTTATTTAAAAAAATTAAGTGTATTTTATTGATTATGTTGTTACAGAAGTCCCAGTTTTTCCCCTTTTGCTCCCTCTGCCCACTTACCCCCTGCCATCCAGCAATCCCACCCACCCTTAGTTTATGTCAATGGGTCATGCATATAAGTTCTTTGGCTTTACCCTTTCCTATATTATTCTTAACATCCCCCTATCTATTTTCTACCAACTAGTTATGCTTCTTAATCCCTGCACCATTTCCCCATATCTCCCCCTTCCCCCTCCCAGATGATAACCCTCCAAATGATCCCCATACCTATGATTCTGTCCCTATTCTGATTTGCTTAGTTGGATTTTGTTTGTTTTTTTAGATTCAGTTGTTGATAGTTGTGAGTTTGTTGTCATTTTATGTTCACAGTTTTGATCTTCTTTTTCTTGAGTAAGTCCCTTTGACATTTCATATAATAATGGCTTGGTGATGATGAGCTCCTTTAGCTTTACCTTGTCTGGGAAACACTTCATCTGCCCTTCCATTCTAAATGATAGCTTTGCTGGATAGAGTAATCTTGGTTGTAGGTCCTTTTCCTCACTTTGAATAATTCTTGCCAGTCCCTTCTTGCCTGCAAAGCTTCTTTTGAGAAATCAGCTGATAGTGTTATAGGCACCACTTTGTAGGTAACTCTTTGCTTTTCTCTTGCTGCTTTTAAGATTCTCTCATTATCTTAAACCTTTGGCATTTCAATTTTGATGTGTCTCAGGGTGGTCCTTTTTGGGTCTAGCTTGTTCGGGACTTTCTGTGCTTCTTTGACTTGTGTGTCTATTTTCTTCACCAAATCTGAGGAGTTTTCCTTCATTATTTTTTCATATAAGATTTCAATTTCTTGCTCATTTTCTTCTCCTTCTGGCATCCCTATGGCTCAGATGTTGGCACGTTTAAAGTTGTCCCAGAGATTCCTAAGCCTCTCCTCATTTTTTTTTCAATTCTTATTTCCTCATTCTGTACTCGTTAACTTTTTTCTTCCTTATGTTCCAAATCATTGATTTGAACCTCAGTTTCCTTCCCTTCACCATTGGTTTTGTGTGGATTTTCCTTTGTTTCATTTAACATAGCTTTCACTTCTTCCCTTATGCGTTTAAGATACTTAAGCATATCTGTCAAGTCTGTGAGCACCATTTTTTTATATTGATTATGCTGTTACAGTTATCCAAATTTTTCCCCCTGCTTCCCTCCACCCCATGACACCCCTCCTTCCAGTTTTCCACCCCTCTCAGTCCATGCCCATTAGTTGTGCATATAGTTCTTCTCAACATCTTCCTGTCTATTCCACTCCGTCGTCCTACGATGCTTCTTAATTCCTGCATCATCTCCCTCCCTTTTCCCCCTTCCCCCTCCCCGCTGACCTCCCCCCAATATGTTCCCCGTACCTATAATTCTTTTTCCCCTGTCATTGCCTACTTAGTTTGCCTTTGTTTCGATTCCGTAGCTTCTGCTGTTGGTTGTTGCGATACAGTTTTCATTTTATTTTATTTTATTTTATTTTATTTTTTGGTTTTTCAGTTACAGTTGTCCCATTTTTTCCCCATTGATCCCCCCCAACCAGCCCACCCCTTCTCCCGCAATCATATCCCTCCCCGTTGTCCATGTCCATGAGTCATTTATACACGTTCCTTGACTAGACCCTTCCCTTATCCCCCTTCTCACCCTCTCCCCTGCCCCCTATTGACTACTATTCTACTCTTTGTCCTATTTAGTTCGTTTGTTTGTGTTGTTCTTTAGTTTCCTGTATTAGGTGATATCATATGGTATTTTTCTTTCTTTGCCTGGCTTATTTAACTAAGCATAATCCTCTCTAGTTCCATCCATGTTGTCGCAAATGGCAGGAGTTCCTTCTTTTTTTCTGCTGCATAGTATTCCATTGCATAAATGTACCACAGTTTTTTGATCCACTCATCTACAGATGGGCACTTAGGCTGTTTCCAGTACTTAGCTATTGTAAACAGTGCTGCTATGAACATAGGGGTGCATAAGTTTTTTTTGAATTAGAGTTTTAGGATTTTTCGGGTATAATCCTAGCAGTGGAATCGCTGGTTCAAAAGGCAGTTCCATTTTTAGTTTTTTGAGGTAATTCCGTACTGTTTTCCATAGTGGCTGCACTAGTCTGCATTCCCACCAACAGTGCAGTAGGGTTCCCGTTTCTCCACATCCTCACCAGCAGTTGTTCTTTGTTGATTCGTTGGTGATGGCCATTCTGACAGGTGTAAAGTGGTATCACATTGTGGTTTTTATTTGCATCTCTCTGATGGCCAATGATGTTGAGCATTTTTTCATGTGTCTATAGACCTTCTGTATGTCCTCTTCAGAGAAGTGTTTGTTCAGGTCCTTTGCCCATTTTTTAACTGGGTTGTTTTCTTGATGTTGAGTTGTATAAGCTCTTTATATATTTTGGAGATCAGTCCCCTGTCTGTGATATCATTGGCAAATATGTTTTCCCATATGTTTGGTTTTCTTTTGATCTTGCTGATGTTTTCTTTTGCTGAGAAGAAACTCTTTAGTTTGATGTAGTCCCATTTCTTTATTCTTTCCTTTATTTCTCCTGCCTTAAGAGATATATCCATGAAGATATTGTTACATGGGATATCTGAAATTTTCCTGCCTATGTTTTCCTCTAGGACTTTTATGGTGTCACGGCTTACATTTAAATCTTTAATCCATCTTGAGTTTATTCTTGTGTGTGGTGTAAGTTGGTGGTCTAGTTTCATTTTTTGCATGTCCCTGTCCAGTTCTCCCAGCACCATTTGTTAAAGAGGCTCTTCTTACTCCATTTTATGTTCCTTCCCCCTTTGTCAAATATTAGTTGACCATAGAGGCCTGGGTTTATTTCTGGGCTCTCTATTCTGTTCCACTGATCTATATTTCTGTTCTTATGCCAGTACCAGACTATTTTGATCACAGTGGCTTTGTAGTATTGTTTGATGTCTAGTATCGTGATTCCTCCTGTTGTGTTCTTCTGTATCAAGATTGCTTTTGCGATTTGGGGTCTTTTTAGGTTCCATATGAATTTTTGGAGTATTTGTTCTAGGTAGTGAAATATGTCATTGGTATTTTAATAGGAATTGCATTGAATCTGTAAATTGCTTTGTGTAGTATGGCTATTTTCATGATGTTGATTCTTCCCATCCAAGAACATGGTATTTGCTTCCATTTATTTGTATCTTCCTTAATTTCTTTCCTCGATGTTGCATAATTTTCAGTGTACATGTCTTTTATCACTTTGGTTAAGTTTATTCCTAGGTACTTTATTTTTCTTGTTACTATAGTAAATAGTATTTTCTTTTTTGTCTCTGTCTCCGATATTTTATTGTTGGTGTACAGAAATGTCTTAGATTTCTGTGTATTTATTTTGTACCCTGCTATTTTGCCAAATTCACTTATAATATCTAGTAGTCTTTTACTGGAGTTTATAGGGTTTTCTAGGTATACTATCATGTCATCTGCAAATAATGAAAGTTTTACTTCTTCTTTCCCAATTTGGATGCCTTTTATTTGCTTTTCTTGTCTGATTGCTGTGGCTAGGACTTCCAACACTATGTTGAATAGAAGTAGAGAGAGTGGACAGCCTTGTGTAGTTCCTGATTTCAGGGGGAATGCTTTCCATTTTTGTCCATTGAGTATGATGTTGGCTTCAGGTTTCTCATATATAGCCTTAATGATGTTAAGGTATGCTCCCTCTATTCCCATTTTGCTGAGTGTTTTCATCATAAATGGGTGTTGTACTTTATCAAATGCTTTTTCTGCATCTATTGATATGATCATGTGATTTTTGTCTTTCATTTTGTTTAGGTGATGTATTATATTTATTGATTTGCGAATATTAAACCATCCTTGCATCCCTGGGATGAATACCACTTGATCGTGGTGTATGATCTTTCTAATGTGTTGCTGGATCCAGTTTGCCAATATTTTGTTGAGGATTTTAGCATCTATGTTCATTAGTGATATTGGCCTGTAGTTTTCTTTCTTTGGTGTGTCTTGACCTGGTTCCGGGATTAGGGTAATACTAGCTTCATAGAAAGAGTTTGGGATTTTTCCCTCTTCTTGGATTTTTCGGAATAGCTTGAGGAGGGTAGGAGTTAGTTGTTCCTGAAATGTTTTGTAAAATTCGCCTGTGAAGCCATCCGGTCCAGGGCTTTTGTGTGCAGGGAGATTTTGGATTACTGTTTCAATTTCCTTCTTTGTTATTGGTCTGTTGAGACTTTCTATTTCTTCTTGATTCAGTTTTGGAAGGTTATATGTTTCTAGAAATTTGTCCATTTCTTCTAGGTTGTCAAATTTCTTGCCATACAGTTGTTTGTAGTAATTTCTTACAATTGTTTGTATTTCTGTGGTATCAGTCGTGATTTCTCCTCTTTAATTTCTGATTTTATTTATCTGGGTCTTCTCTCTTTTTTTCTTGATTAGCGTGGCTAGAGGCTTGTCGATTTTGTTTATTTTTTCAAAGAACCAGCTCCTAGTTTTGTTAATTTTTTTGGATTGTTTGTTTGGTCTCTATGTCATTTAATTCTGCTCTGATCTTGATGATTTCCTTACTTCTTATTGCCCTAGGCTTTGTTTGTTGTTGTTCTAGTTCTTGTAGCTTTAGGATTAGATTTTTTATTTTAGATTCGTCTATCCTTTTCAGATATGCCTTTATTGCTATGAACTGTCCTCTTAGGACTGCTTTTGCTGTGTCCCATAGGTTTTGGGCTGTTGTGTGTTCATTGTCATTAGTTTCTAGAAATTTCTTGATTTCCTCTTTGATGTCATTGTTAACCCATTCATTATTTAATAGCATGTTATTCATTCTCCATGAGTTTGGGTGTCTTTGATTTTTTTTCTCTGAGGTTGATTTCTAGTTTCAAGGCATTGTGGTCTGAAAAGATGCTTTATAAGATTTCAATTTTCTTGAATTTGTTGAGGCTTGTTTTGTGTCCTATCATGTGGTCTATCTTTGAAAATGTCCCATGTGCATTTGAGAAGAATGTATATTTTGCTTCTTTGGGGTGAAAAGTTCTATATATATATCAGTTAAGTCCATGTGGTTTAGTGTGTTGTTCAATGCCTGTATATCCTTGGTGTTTCTTTGCTTGGATGATCGGTCTATTTTTGATAATGGAGTATTGAAGTACCCCACTATGAGTGTATTGTTGTTAATACCCTTCTTGTGGTCTTCTAGTATTTGCTTTATGTATTTGGGTGCTCCTGTGTTGGGTGTATATATGTTTATCAGTGTTATATCTTCTTGATGGATTGTTCCTTTAAGTATTACGAAATGTCCTTCTTTGTCTGTTTTTATTGCCCTTGCTTTGAAATCCGTTTTGTCTGATACGAGGACTGCTACCCCAGCTTTTTTTTCAGGTCCGTTTGCTTGGAATATTTTTTTATATCCCTTTACTTTCAGTCTGTGTAAATCTTTTGTTTTGAGGTGTGTTTCTTGTAGACAGCAAATATGTGGGTCCTGTTTTCTTATCCATTCCATTACCATATGTCTTTTAATTGGAGCATTTAATCCATTTACATTTAAGGTTATTATTGACGTGTATTTATTCATTTTTCTTTGTACCTCTGTTCCTCTCCTCTTTTTTTTTTCTCTTCCTTTTTCTTAGAATATTCCCTTTAGCATCTCTTGCAATGCTGGTTTCCTGGAGATGTATTCTTTTAGTCCTCTTTTGTCTGGGAAACTCCTTATTTCACCTTCTACTTTGAATGAGAGCCTTGCTGGTTAGAGTATTGTTGGTTGTAGGCCTTTGTTTTTCAGTGCTTGAAATATTTTTGACCATTTCCTTCTTGCTTGTAGTGTTTCAGTTGAGAAATCGGTCGATAGCCTTATCGGAGCTCCCTTGTATGTTATTTGCTGTTTTTCTCTTGATGCTTTTAGGATTCTCTCTTTGTCTTGGAATGTTGCCATTTTAACTATGATGTGCCTTGGAGTGGGTTTTTTTGGGTTCCTCTTTGTTGGAACTCTCTGTGCTTCCTGGACTTGCATAACTTTTTCTCTCATCAGGTTCAGAAAATTTTCTGTCACTATTTCTCGTATCAATTCATCTATTTTTTGTTCTTCTGATCCCTCTTTAATTCCAATGACTCTGATACTGTTCTTCCTTATGTTATCCTGTAATTCCCTTACCTCATCTTCATACTTTTTCAGTCTTTTTTAATTTTGCTGTATCGTCTGAGAATTTTTTTCTACATTATCTTCTAACTCACTAATCCGATCCTCTGCTTCGTTTAGTCTGCTTTTGACTAATTCTACTGTGTTTTTCAGTTCAGAGATTGCATTCTTCATTTCTTCCTGGTTCTTGTTGATAGTTTCTATGTCTTTTTTTATGCTGGTGTAGTTCTCTGCAAGTTCCCTGTAATTTTCTTGGAGCTGCTGGTAACTTTCTTGGAGGTTGTCATAGTTGTTTTTAAGGTTGTCGAGTATATTGAGCTTCTTCACCACTATTGTTTTGAATTCCATGTCTGACATTTGGGCTATGTCTATTCCATCTATCTCTCTTTCTGGGGATTCCTCTTTTCTTTTCATTGAGAGGTTGTTTCTGCGTCTTACCATGTTCGATTCTTCTTATTTATATTTGTTTTTTGGGTTTGTCTGCTTTGACTTCCCACCTTTGTGGTATGAGATTCTTTATGGAAGATCTGGGGGTTTCAGTGATGCAGTTTCTTTGATCTCTTGAACCTGATGTTCTTGGGTTACCCTTTATGTTGTTTGTTTATGCTGTCTGGTTATATTTCAGATGTTCTTTGTTAGAATCTTCCTTCTGGCTAGTTGATTGAGAGACTCTATCCACTTTGTCTTGAGTTCTTTTATGGAGATGCTATTGAAAACATAAACACACAGCCCAGGCAGGAGACCCGCACCCTCAAAAATATCCCCCACCCTCTATCCCACTATTGTCAGCCAACGAGCCAATGTTAATATAAATGTAGAGAGATTAGAGCTTTTATACTATAGGAAGAATAGATAAGAGTTGTTTTTAGGGAGGAGAAATATTATTTTTGAGAGAGGGGATAATAGAGTAATAATAGTTGAGACTGTGCAAGACAGTAGGTATTATTTACATTGTATGTTAATAAGTATAGAAGAAAAAAGGGAAGAGTGCAAAATATAGTAGGAAAGTGGAATTGTATAGTATGGGATTTATATAGTAGTTATATCCTATTTATTTAGAGTGAAAGGGAGGCTAAACTAGACCCACAAACAAATAAACAACAATTAAAGAGGAAGGATGAAAAGGAGAGATTGTATGAAACAAATTAGAGATATAGTTTTTGTTGTTTTTTTTTTTTCTTTTTCTTTTCCCTCTTCCCTCCTTCCCTTCCCCTTTCAGGAAGAAAAAGAAAAAGGAAAAAAAATGGAATGTTTTTACTCAGTTCAGCCTTTGTGTGTCGTCTTCTTTTTCTGCATCCACAGTTGGTCTAATGTGGCGGGTCAGAGGTTCCTATTCCTTGCATCAGCGGTGTGCGCGCATGGTGGCCGGTGTGCGTGCAGTGGCCGGCACAGTGCGTTCCTTTGGTGCCCGTTGGAGCTAGCTGAGTTCCCCTGAGCGCAAAGCGCCCAAGTGCCCACCTCAGGCCTGCCAAGCCGCTCTCTGGGAGTTGGTCTCTCACCTCCCAGGGCTGGGCCCCGGACACTCGTGCACAATGGAAGTGAGCGATTGGCACCTATTGAAACAGGCAAGGTGCTTTTGGTCTCACGTGCCCGTGCGCACCCAAGGGGGCCGGGGAGCTAGCCTCAGGCCTGCTGCACCACGCTCCAGGAGTTGGTCTCTTGCCTCCCAGTGCTGGGCCCCAGACACTCGTGCACAGTGGAAGTGAGCGATTGGTGCCTATTGAAGCAGGCGAGGTGCTTTTGCGCTCTCACACCCATGCGCGCCCAAGGCTGCTGGAGAGCTTGCCTCAGGCCTGCCAAGCCGTGTTCCGGGAGTTGGTCTCTCGCCTCTTAGGGCGGGGCCCCGGACACTTGTGCTCAGTAGAAGTGAGTGTCTGTGTGTTGCTGCTGCCCGCTGTTCCCACACTGCAGCCATCCACCGTTCCTGTGCCCACCAGGGCGGGCATGAGCAGAGCCTGAGCAAGTGCTCTGCGCTCCAGCCTGGCACTCCGGCCTGTTGCCCACTGGAGCTGGCCAGGGGTGACTGCACACAGTCTTCTGTGAGTCCAGTGGGCCCTTCCTGCACCCGTTGGGGCACTGATTTTATGTCTGTTGGGGTGTGTCCGAGGGTCACCTGGACTCATGGCCCTGCGCACCTGGGCCAGTGAATGAGGGCACTTCCCTATGCGCACCCCCTCGACCCAAAGGGAGGGTTGGGGGGTGGGTGAGCGCACTTCTGCGCCTGCGCTTCTCAAGAATGTCCTATCACCCCCAAACTTTCCCCATCTCTCCGCAGTTCACAAAAGAAAAATACAAAGGAAAAATTACGATTTCACTTGCTCAGCAGCACGCTGTCTCCCGTCTTCCAGCGTCAATGCCACCTGGTCGAGTCCTGTCTCTGACAGTGGGCAGAGATTCGCTTTCCTCCTGATTCCCCTCTGGGGAAGCCTGTGGTCACCAAAAAGCCTTTGTGTCCTTCCACCTGCAGCTCAGGGAGCCACCGCAGTCAGGAATCCCGTTTTGTCCCTTTTTCTTCCGCTATCCTCACTGAACAGCTTGTTCCCAGATGGTTTTTCTCTAATCCAGCAGTGCCAAGGCTCGACTCCTTCCAGTGTCCAGCTGCTCACTGAGATGTTCTGTCTTCAATTAGTCCAAACTACAGATGGGTCTCGGGAGCCTGAGAGCGCAGTCTCCCCTCACTCCTCCGCCATCTTCCTCCCCCAGTTTTCATTTTAACGTTCATAGTTTTGAATCTCCTTCTTCTAAACAAGTCTCTTTAACATCTCATATAACAGTGATTTGGATCTAACAAACCCCTTCAGTTTTACTTTGTCCTGGAAACATTTTCTCTGCCCTTCTATCCTGAATGACAGCTTTGCTGGATAGAGTAATCGTGGTTATAGTTTTTTTATTTTCATTACTTTGAATATTTCTTGCCAGTCCCTTCTTGCCTGTAAAGTCCCCTTTGAGAAATCCGCTGATAGTCTAATTGGGACCCCTTTGTACATAATTCTTCTCTTCTCTCTTGCTGCTTTTAAGATTCTCTCTTTATCTTTAATTTTTGACATTTTGATTATAATGTGTCTTGGTGTGGTTCTCTCCGGGTCGAGTTTATCTGGAACTCTCTGTGCTTCCTGGACCTGTAAGTTCATTTCCTTCCTCAAGTTAGCGAAGTTCTGTTTCATTATTTTTTCACGTAATTTTTCAATTTCTAGTTTTTCTTCTTCACCCTCTGGCAATTCTATAATTTGAATGTTTGTTCACTTATAGCTGTCCCAGAGGTTTCTGAGCCTCTCATCATTTTCCTCACTTTTTGTTTCCTCTTTCTGCACTGGTTGACTGTTTGTTCCCTCCCTATATTCCAATTTGTTGATTTGATCCCTGGCTTTCCCTTCCTCACCACTTGTCTTGTATGTATTTTTGTTCATTTCAGCAGGACTAGCCTTCATACCTTCCCTGTCTTGATTCAGCCCCGCTGTTAGGTCTGTAAGCTGCCTTATGGCTATTGCTCTGAACTGAGCCTCAGAAAGATTCTCTATTTGTTCATCCTTCAAGACCTTTATTTGTTTTTTCATTAGCTGTGTGATTGGTATTTCAATCATTAATTCTGCCATTCTGACCATTTTGTTTATTTTTCCTTCTTGAGCGGGGCGCTTTCACGCCTCCTACACTATATTGGGCAGAGCCCCGTGTGCTCATCACAACCTGGCGACCTTTCTTACCACACTGTGGCGCTTTGTGTGGGGGCAGGGGTCCAAGATGGATTCCTGCTGTTACTCTCCGCTGAGGAACTGGGAGCCTCCTCTCAATGGGGTCTGCCTTCCCTGGCATTGGAATCGCAAGCCGATGGGTCTGTTCTGCAGCCAGGGCTGCTCCCAGGCACTTCTCTCCTCCCCCCAAATACAGGTGTCTGCTTACCGGGTCCCACTGTTCGCTGCTGCGGCTGCCACCTCCAGCACAGTTTGTCCAGCCATGGTTTAGCCCTTCCTACCCATCCAGCCAAGCACCACTTGTTTATGACTTCATACATTGGACTTCCATGTAGCTTTATTTTCTGGAACTTCTTATTTTTTTTGTTTTGCAGTAGTTGTAGTCCTTCTTAGTTGTGGAGGAAGACAGAGCATGTCAGTCTATGCCTTCATATTGGCTGGAAGTCTCAAGTCTGTGAGCATCTTTATCACCAGTGTTTTGAACTCTGCATGTGTTAGGTTGGCTATCTCATCATCGCTTAGTTCTCCCACTGGAACTTTGATCGATTCCCCCTTTTGAGCCATACTTCTCTGTGTCCTCATCTTGACAGGTTCCTGTGTTTGTTTGCCTCTGTGTCTTAGGTAGAGCTGTCGCTCCTGTTATGTTGTAAGGGGCGGAGCCTTAGGTATTCATAAGCAGGGGGCGACCTGTTTTACCATGTTGTGGCGCTGTTTGTGGGAGAGGGGTCTGAGAGGGAACAATGCTGCTTGCTCAGCACTCGCCCCTTTTCCAGGCACCTCTTCCATTTTCGCACTGGGCTGGTGCCCCTATAGCTGCTGCCGTGGCCGTTGTTCCCAGAGTGGGTGGGTCTGTGGATGTTCTAGGATTGTGGGGGCCCTTTATACAAGTGGACTCTGCTGAGAGACCAGCGGTTTCTTCCTCCACCCCGACCCCCACTGGTTTGCACAATCAAAAGCAATGAGGCTTTATTTTCCTCAGCACTGGGATTGTGAGATGTGTGGTCTGGTCTGGTGATGGGAGCATTCCCCAGGTGTCCCTCCTGACTTTTTAAAACATGTGATGGCGCTTTCCACTGGCCTGCCACTGGCGCCACTGCTGCCATCACCACATGCATCCTCTCTGCCCTGACTCTGCCCCGCCTACCTGTCTGGATGAGTATTTCTTCTTTATATCTTTGTTTGTTGGACTGCCATGCAACTTGGTTTTCTGAAACTTCTGTTTGTCTCTAGTTTTGAGGTAGTTGTATTCCTTCTTAGTTCTAATCACATTTATTGATTTGCAAATATTGTAACAACCTTTCATCCCCAGGATAAATCCCACTTGATTGTCGTGTATTATCTTTTTGATATATTGTTTAATCTGGTTTGCTAGTATTTTGTTGAGTATTTTAGCATCTATGTTTATTAGGGATATTGATTTATAATTTTCTTTGTTGTGTCTTTACCTTCTTTTGGAATTAGGGTAATACTGGCCTTATAGAAAGAGCTTGGAAGTCTTCCCTCCTCTTGAATTTTTTGGAATAGTTTGAGAACAATCAGAGATAGTTTTCTTTGAATGATTGGTAAAATTCACCTGTGAAGCCATCTTGTCCAGGGCTTTTGTGTGTGTGGAATTTTTTGATTACTGCTTCTATTTCATTAATTGTTATTGGTCTATTGGTCTATTCGGGTTGTCTGCTTCTTCTTGATTTGGTTTTGGAGGATTGTATGTTTCTAGAAATTTGTCCATTTCTTCCAGATTGACCAATTTCTTGGCATATCGTTGTTCATAGTAATGTCTTATAATGCCTTTTATTTCAGTGATATCAATTATTATTTCACCTCTTTCATTTCTGATTTTATTTATTTGGGTCTTCTCTCTCTGTCTTGTTTTTTTTTTTTTTTTTTTTTTTTTTTTTTTGATGAGCCTGGTTAAAGGTTCATCAATCTTGTTTACCTTTTTGAAGGGCCAGGTCCTGGTTTCATTGATCTTCTGTATTGTTTTTTCAGTCTCTGTGTCATTGATTTCCACTTTGATCTTGATTATTTTCCTCCTTCTCTTTGCTGAGGGCTTTGTTGTTGTTTTTCTTGTTCTTTTAGGTGTAGAGTTAGATTACTTATTTGATATTTTTCTTGCTTCTTGAGGTAGTCCTATAGTGCTATAAACTTCCCTCTCAGGACTGCTTTTGCTGTGTCCCATAGATTTTGGGTTGTTGTGTGTTCATTTTCGTTTGTTTGCAGGAATTCTGTTGATCTCCCCCTTGATCTCATTGGTTACCCATTCATTACTTAATAACATGCTACAGTATTTAGACTCCAAGTATTCGAATGTTTTTGAGTCTTTTTATTGAGTTTGGTTTCTAATTTCATGCCATTGTGATCTGAGCAAATGCTTGATATAACTTAAATTTTCTTGAATTTGTTAAGGCCTAATTTGTGTCCTAACAACTGGTCCATCTTTGAGAATGATCCATGTGCACTTGAGAGGAATGTATATACTTCTTCTCTGGGGTGAAATGTTCTGTGTATATCAATTCAATCCATTTGATTTAGTGTGTTGTTTAATGTCACCATGTCCTTGTTGATTTTTTGTCTGGAAGATTCATCCATTGTTGATAGTCTGATGTTGAAATCCCCTGTTATGACAGTATTGTTGTCGATATCTTCCTTAAAGTCTGCCAATATTTCTTTTATGTATTTAGGTGCTGCTGTATTGGGCTCATATATGTTTACAAGGGTTATGTCCTATTGTTGGATCGAACCCTTTAGAATTATGAAGTGACATTTTTTATCTTTTTTTTTTTAAGCATGGATTTGTTGTTCCACTTATTTTTTTAAATAATTTATTTGTTTGTTTATTTTTTAGAGAGAGGGGAAAGGAGAAAGAGAGGGGGAGAAACATCATTATGTGGTTGCTTCTCACTTGCGACCCCAACTGGGGACCTGACGTGCAACCTAGTCACGTGCCCTGACTGGGAATAGAACCAGTGACACTTGGATCGCAGGCCGATGCTCAATCCACTGAGCCACAGCAGCCAGGGCTTCTTTATCTTTTCTTATGGTCTTAGTTTTGAAGTCTTATTTTTTTCAGCTATAAGGATTGCTACACCTGCCTTTTTTGTTTTGTTTTGTTTCTATTTGCATGGAATATTTTCCTCCATCCCTTTACTCTCAGCCTGTTAAAATCTTTTGCTCTGACATGGGTCTCTTGTAGATAGCATATATATGGGTCATGTTTTCTTATCCATTTGGCTACTCTATGTCTTTTGATTGGAGCATTTAATCCATTTACTTTTAAGATTATTATAGATAGGTACTTATTTGTTGCCATTTTTATATTGTACCTATGTTTTTTACTCTCTACTTCTTCTTACAGGAGGTCGTTTAACATTTCTTACAATGCTGGTTTGGTGATAATGAATTCCTTTAACCTTACTTTGTCTGGGAAGCTCTTTATTTGGCCTTCAATTTTAAATGATAGCCTTGCTGGGTAGAACAATCTAGGCTGCATGTTCTTAGCTTTCATTACTGTGAATATTTCCTGCCAATCTCTATGGCCTGTTGTGTTTCTGTTGAGAAATCAGCTGAGATTGTAATGGGGCTTCCTTGTATATAACTGACTGTCTCCCTATTGCTGCCTTTAAAGTTATTTCTTTGGCATCTGGGGAATTAAACATATAATATGAGGTTACATACGTAAAAACATTTTTGCATAGTAAACAACTTGAAAAAGGCATTCAAATTTTTTACTCTGTTTATTTCTAGGTAATGAGTTTGTAGAAAATGACTTTCGTTTATATCATTTTTTATTTTCTGAATTTTCCTCATTGTGCTTGCACATTTCTGAGACTGTCTAGTCTCTATAGCGTTACATGAATTATGGATATCTTCCACAATTACTTTTATAACTGAGGGGAACAACAGACAAAACAGAAAGAAGAATCAGGAAGGCATCTTGTACTGTTGTAGATCTTATTTTGAGAACTCCTGTGTCATGAGCATTGTAAACCTTCTTTAATGCATTGCTGGGGTCTGTGCAGTTATATGTAAGACCGCCTTTTAGCAATATTTCTGGTAAATAAGCTTTTACTGAATGGGGCCTGTAGGAGAGTGATAATTGTAATAAATCTTATACTTTTCCTGACTTCAGTAGTGTGTGTCTGTTTCTTTGCAGGTGGGGTGACTCGGATGACGGTTTCTCTTGTTGTCATAATGTTTGAACTAACTGGTGGCTTGGAATACATTGTGCCTCTGATGGCTGCAGCAATGACAAGCAAGTGGGTGGCAGATGCTCTTGGGCGGGAGGGCATCTATGATGCCCACATTCGTCTCAACGGATATCCCTTTCTTGAAGCCAAAGAAGAGTTTGCTCATAAGACCCTGGCAATGGATGTGATGAAACCTCGGAGAAATGATCCTTTGTTGACTGTCCTTACTCAGGACAGTATGACTGTGGAAGATGTAGAGACCATAATCAGTGAAACCACTTACAGTGGCTTCCCAGTAGTGGTGTCCCGGGAGTCCCAGAGGCTTGTGGGTTTTGTCCTCCGAAGAGATCTCATTATTTCAATAGGTAAGGATTCCAGAAAAGGGATAATGAAATCCACTGTGGAAATAAGTAAATATTCATGACACGGGGGAAGATGGAGGGAAGACAGGACTAATTAGGGGCCAGAAATAACACTTTAATTTTCACCCCCCCCTACACTTTTCAAACAGAAAATGCTCGAAAAAAGCAGGATGGAGTTGTGAGTACATCCATCATTTATTTCACTGAGCATTCTCCTCCACTGCCACCATACACTCCACACACCCTAAAGCTTCGGAACATCCTGGATCTCAGCCCCTTCACTGTGACTGACCTTACCCCCATGGAGATCGTCGTGGATATCTTCCGCAAGCTGGGACTGCGGCAGTGCCTGGTTACACATAATGGGTGAGAGCTCATTGGTGAAGGCAAATTGGATTGTGGGAGAAAGACTGTAGAGAGATAAAGAAAGAAGAACCTATTTCACATGAACATTAGTAGAACTTACAGGCCATTTTGAAGCTCTGAGATGAAGATAGATATGTTTCTTTTATCGTCATTAATAGGAAAGGAGTTTGGGGAAGAAAATGGGTTTGAGAGGTATAAACTGCTGGTTTCACATTATAAATAACTCAGTTCTTTCCCACAAAGGATACAGTTGTGTTGTTATGAAAGGCAGCACAGAAATTAGAATGGTATTAAGTAGCGTATGTATAGTATTTGATCCTTACAATACCTTTGTTATTATTATTTGAGGATTAGAAAACCAAGTTTCAGTGAGGTTGAAAAATGTACACTAGGGCTCCCAGTTAACATATAGTAGAGGTAGCCATTAAACATAAGTCTTTTCACTCCCAAGGAGAAGGCTCCTTCTTTCTGGGATTTTTTTTTTTTTTTTTTTTTTAGGTTTTTACACCAGGTTTATTGAGGGAAGGGAGAGAAAGGGATTAGGGGTAAGAGGGAAACTCCCTGTCCACTTCGAGGGCCCATAGGAGCAAGGGGAGGGGGAGAGGAGAACTCCTGATCTACCTCGAGGGGCCCATTGGAGCAAGGGGAAAGGGGAAAAGAAGGGGGAGTGGAGACTCCCGGTTGCCCAGAAGGGCCCGTAGGAATCACCTCCTGCCTATGCATCTACAGGCACCGTCTCTACACCTTTCCAGAGATACATTTCGGTTAGGGTGAGTCTGGGATATTTTTTATCCAGTAAAGGAAGAGCTGCTATTTTTTATTGGAAATAAAAAGGGAGGCTGAGGAGAAGGGTGTAACAGATGTCTTACAGGATTTAAATAAGGAAGGGGACTTCCCCTAACTGATTCAGTCAACATTTACTGAATCCCTACTTTATATAAGAAGGTATTCCACTGGACTCTGGGGACACATAAAAATGAAGGAGGGCCACTTGGGGGGGGGTCTGCCTGCAGTGCTGAGGGTGGGTCAGCACTGGGGCCCAGTCAGCTGCTTCTCCGGTTCTCCCCTCGAGGCCACTGCACCAGGCTCTCCCTGGGCGTCTCTAGTCCTCTCTGCCTTCCCTCTGCTTAAGCCCAGGATATTTCATATAAGTAGAATAATACAGTTCAAGAAAGGACCCCAAAAAAACCCAGAATTATCTTCTGGAGGGTGCGCCTGTAGTAATACAGGCTTCTCCTGCTAGATCAACAGCCTTTAAAACTGATATAAAGAAAACTCAAGGCTTAAGAATACCAGTTATATTAAAGTATGAATAGGCAGACTCCATCCTATGTGGTTGTCTTTGACATGCCCATTCCTGTGCATTGACTCTCACCCCTTGAACCTGCTCCTGAGCTGACACCCACCTGCTTTAGTGGAAGGTACACTGCCTCTGGCTAAGGTATTTTGGCAAGGAAGGAGATGGAGAAAACTGCCAAACCAAACCAGGCCCTCTAGCATGAAAGACAAAAGCAAGAACAGATAAAGCCTATCAGTGCCTTTTCCTAATACTCAGTTTGCTGAGATTACATGTAGTGTGCTTTTAAAAATTCTTTCCCTACATTCTCCCCATTAAAATATTTTTTTTAATAAAAAAAAAAATGAAGGAGTATGCCGTGTTACAGGGAAGCTAAGAACATACAAGTGCATGTAGCACAACAGCAAACAAGGCAAGTGCACAGAACATGTTGCTGGGAGGAGGGCACAGTTATTGCTGGGTTGTAGGATCAGGGATGTTGTTCTAGAAGAGGGACATTTGAACTGGGTTTCAAAAGGAAATTAAGATTCATATATATAGAGAAGAATATTTAAACCAGAGGAAATAGCGGGATCTGAGACCTAGAAATAGTAATGCTTGCAGCGCATGCGGGGACCCATGCATTTTTCCACAGGCCTGGTACACGTATTCTAGTCCTATTATCTCATCATCTGTAAGGGCAGATAGTGTTCAAAGTTGAAAAGGACTGAGGAGGAAAAGTTTCACCTTGGAGAATGTTATTTTAACTACAGATTTATTTCTTTTCTTGTCTTCTTTTGTCTGTTAGGCGACTGCTTGGAATCATTACCAAGAAGGATGTGTTAAAGCATATAGCACAGATGGTGAACCAAGATCCTGATTCCATTCTCTTCAACTAGAATCACAGGAAGGACATTGCAGATCATGGATGTGTTTTATTAACTGAGTACCCAAAACACATTACCCATATTTGGATGGTAAAATTATGTTAGCGTGTTGTCTCTTTCCTATAAGTTAACCAGTTGCACTACATAATAGTTTCTGGAAATTGATCTTCTCTTTAGGAGAAAGTGCAGTTAGGCTTCTGTGATGTTTCATTAGAAAGATTCTGTGAAAGATTAAACAAGATTGCTATGGTTTAATTCTTTTTCTTTTTTAAGATCATTTTTTAATTTAAAACATGATTGTTAGCCTATATGCAATCATTGAAAACTATGCAAGAAAAGTTCCAACCGTTCTGACCAATAGTCTGAAGGAAACTCATGAAAAAGTCACTTTTTTGAACTCTAACTATCATTGGTGGAAGATGAAGTGTAAATTAAGGGGTTTTGCTTTTCCAACTACAGAAAACAAAGCCAGAAGGAAAATAGTAATGGTATTTTCCAGACTGTGAAAATTCAGTTCAAATGTTATCTTGTTCCTGTTACAATATTTAGCATTATTAGTTTGTATGTGTTTGTGTAAGACAGTGCTGCTTTGGTTAATCTCCTCTAAATGAACTTAGAGAGGTTGATTTTATAGCTTGCTTGTTTCTGGTACTCTTTTGAAGTGAACAAAGATAAGTTATAGTGCTTTCTCCTTGTCTGCAAGAAGGGTAATTTTTCAGATGTATGTGTTAGTAGACAAGGACTTTGCTATGAATTTGTTAGTAGCGAGAAATGATTTCTCTAGGTGAATGATTAGTGAAGTTCTAAGCAAAGTCAATGACTAGGAATTTTAAACTTTTGTGAGGTTCCAACTCATCCTCTTACCAGATGCCACCTCCACGAGTGATGGTGCTTTAGGCTTCTGGAATATGTAAGGACAGTAAAGGGAACCAAGTCTAGACAGCATACTGGTAAACTAGGGAAGATTCTGAGCTGTATCTGCACTCTCACACATTCCTTCATGAAGACAAGTACTAAAATAACTGGACGCCCATGCCTCCTCCAGTGTTAAGTACACAGAACAGGCCAGTGTTGTCCCTGTGAACATGAATTTAGGCTTGGGCTACTTTCAAATATATTCAAGGCATTCGAACATAATCAACAGCTGTGACTCCCTTGAGGCTCCTTAGAATTCTAAATAAAATGCAGAACCATTCTAAGACCCAGGGGTGTGGACAAGGCCTGGTGACACCAAAGGTGCTTGTATCCAATTGAAAAGGTGCCTGTCTGAATTTCCTACCACCTTAACTGCAGTAGAAAACATCACAGTCTAGGGACACCCGGTGGAATTACAGAGCCACCACCATCATTCCTACCACCGTTTCATTTTCTACAGTTTTACCCACATGCAGTTGTTCCTTTTCTATTCTTTGCCCATTCCTACTCCTCAGTCCCTAGCCCTCTCTTTGGGATCGAGCACTCTGCCTGGTTAATCATTCCTATTACAAAAAATAGATCCCAGGATTAGTTAAATTGTAAATCAAGCCTCTGTAATCTTATGGCACATGGACCAGAGGTAACACAGAGCCATTGGTTTTGCTCTGTAACCCAGTCACTGCTGCCATGCCTCAATTTCCACACCAATGCCCACAGCATTGAGACTTAACTGCCAGGGGTGAAAGTTCAGCCCTTCCCATTTTACAAGTATTTTCCCAGCACTTCTCTCCATCCTTCCAGCCTAGAATCAGCAGTCACTCGGCATGTTTCCCAGCTCTCCACCTCCCCTCTTCAAACACCTCATACCTCATTTTAAGAGCTGCTGGTCCCACATTCTAGGATTTTTTTTTTACCCCTAGTTCTTATCTTTCCCAAATCTGAAATTATGTTATTGCCCAGAACTAGGTAGTCAAAGCTTACTTTGACTTTTATCTTAAAAACATCAAGGCAGTCGCCAGAGTGTTTTATTTTAAGTATATCACCATAGCATTTTAATGAAAAAGAAAAACCTCTTCAGGTTATATTGTATGATAGTCATGACTCAGTAACTTTACATCTTTTGTCCCTTCCATGCCACTGATTTTCTCACATGAGATGTGGCCATTGTGCCTGACCACCCCTGTATATTGTGTGAAAACCAAAGTTCTTATCTGTATATTTCTGTTCACTACCTAACTTTTCTTATTAGCCACACAACTAACGTTTGCAAAACAGAAAATGTTAGTATTTCTGGTATTTGGTGACAATGAAAGGTTTTGTTGCATGTCATAGTGCAGCAGTGATATGGACGGTATCTAAGTTTGCCTTTGTGTTTCTTCTAGGCTCTGTTTTTAATTTTAGACAGATGAGCCAGTGTTAAGGTGCTACTTCAGAGACTAAATTCAAGAAATCAGATAACACTGTGCCAAGGTAAACTTTCTAGATGCTAAGCACCGATTGGCCCTCCACAGAATAATATCCCTGATACCTCATTCCTGATAAATCTCATCCATTAACCTCAGCTTCTCAGGAATTCTTGTAACTCATATGCTAGAAGTAGCTGTAATGTGTGGTATCCATTATATGTCTAATCCTATGGTTTGGCTCAAAGGTTGGCTAATTGCGGCTGGAGTTCCCTGCTAGACTGCTAACTCAGCAACTTAGCACTCAGTTTCTTGTCTTGAGGCAAAGGAAAATGTTCTGACGTTGCTAATTCAGCAGTTAAACATTTTTAACTAACAAACAAAGCCTATGTAGGGAGGTCTGTCAGTAGCCTCAAGTGGCCACAGACCTCAATGGCAAAAGACTAGAAAATCTGTGATTTTAAAATTAATATGAGTTGAAACTAGTTTATTTTGATAGTAAAAAAAGAAAATTACTCGACAAAAAGAAATGATTTACAGAAGAATGCCAATAAGTGCTTCAGGATTTTCCAAGAAAAAATATCTGGTAGACATCCAGTCATTAAAGGAGTGAGTCCATAGATTTATAAAAATCTGCTATATTTTGTATCTTCAGGTCTTCAGTGTAAAAAATTAAAGGAGCCCGAGCAGTTAATAGGTTTAGTTATATCATCAAAAGGAAGAAACAGGGGACTGAAAATGCAAAATAATGGCCACTTTCAAGATCATTTATATTTAGAAGTTTATTCAGATGCTCTCCTCTTTTCTGGCTCCAGCATCCTTCTGGGTCAGCCCAGCTGTGGAGCAGAGGCGGTATAGTGCACAGAACAGATATTCTTTGGCGAATAATCTGACATTGACAATACTTTGGACTTGCCAGCTGGCAGAGCAAACGATTAATTTGCTGATTTAACTGCAAAGAAGTTTGATTGTTTTGGCACCAAAGGTTGAATCTGAACCCTTTACAGGAAGAGCAGAGCACATATGAATTTTTCCAGTCAGCCTTCAATTGTGTTTGAACATGAGAATGATATTGTAAGGGAGACTTAGTGTGGTCTAATGCTGTGAAGTTATTCTCAATCATGTTATGAACCTTTTCAGGTGTGGGGGGAGCAAATACATTTTTAAAAACTTAGCATGCAATAGAGTTCATCATGGAATGTAATTGTTGCTGTATATTTTAAGTAGTTAAATCACCCATCCCGGTTGGGTCTTGATCTTGGTTTGTTTTGTTGGGTGATGAGAAGGAAAGTGTACTTGTTACCCTACAGTATCTTTATTTTAAATAAATCATCAGGAGTGAAATTTTTGAAGCTGAGTTTTTAATGATTATGAAGACAATATTGAGAATTTGAAACAGCCAGTGTGTTTTATATTGCCAGAGTACTTACTGATGACTGAGCACGTTGTACTGTGAAGAATCAATTTACCTACATTGGATTAGAGCCAAATACAGGCACTCGGTCATCTTTGAGGACAGTGCATAGAGTATTGAGCTCTTGAAAACCCTGAGAAAAATTAGGAATTTAGGAAGTAAATGAGAGATAGAATATTAAGTCCTTTAAAACATAGATATCTATATATGTGCTCTGAACTTAAGTATCCTAAAACCTCGATTTTTTTTTTTACCACCCTGAGACTGCCTGGATTCCCTTTTCAGAAGGAATGGAGAGCTATGACAATGGAATAGCCCTAGTAAGAAAATGCAAAGTTTATGTAAGATAGTGGAAGGAAGGCCAGCCATATATCCTGGCGTTTATAAACTACTTGATCATGTGCCTCAAAGGAACAAAAAGTCAAAGAGCCTCCCAGAGACCAGACCCTCCAAACAAAAGGCTTTAGCTGGAGTGAGTCTACTTTTATGGAAAGGGCTGACATAGGACAAGACATCTGTTCATGCAGGAGGGGAACCACTATTGCCATTGCCTAAATGATAAGCTTTTGGTAGATTGTCTTAAATTTTGATAGCAAAATATTTTAATATCTATATTTTTATCCTCCCCAGTATGTACCTGTATATTAGAAAGAAAAAGGTGAGGGTTTCTCAGATCAGGGCTCAGGGAACTATATAAATTTGAAGTGAAATTAGTGTAATATACCTGTGGTGACCACTCAGCTTTGCTCTGTTTCAATTTCAGTTGTTTGTTCCAAGGAGAGAAGTTCTTGGAATAGTAGGTGTTAGCAAATTCAGGTTATTCCACAAACAATTGCTGGCTACAGTCTCATTTCTAAATATCTGGATCTGGGCAAAGTTTTCAAGTAATGTAGGAAAGAAACAAAGTTAATTTTTCCACTGTGCAGTAATCACCCAAGAAAGAAAGAAAGTATTCGATGTATGGAGTTTGCCTTTCTTCTTCGATGGGGCCTATTGGGTCACCCAGCCCAATCCCGCAGTCATACATTCCTACCTCTAAGTTCCTGCCAAAGGGTCTTCAGCCTCTATTTGCACACTCATGGAGTGAATGAATGCCTTGCCTAAAGAAAGGCATGTGATGGTATAAAATTATGAGAGTTTAAAAAATGATCTCTGCCTCTCTATCCTACCCTCTCCCTCTCTTTTCCCCCCCTCTGCCTCTCTCTTTCTCTCACTCCTCCCCTAAATTCAAGACTTTCTCGGTTGTTACAAGCATATTGTTTCAAATGGGAACCTTGGAGAAAGGAGAGGATCATTCTGAAAGTAGAGAATGGAAGAAAGTCCTCTGAGTTGATGCATCCAACGGAGCTTTGCTCCACTCTAGGGGCAAAAGCCAATGGTATTTATTGGGAGTGTCAAGGGCTTTAGCATCCTGAAGGCAGATATATATTCATTGCTAAACCTTATTATTATCTACTAGTCCAAATCTATTGAAAGTCAGAGGCAGTCTAGGATTTGGTAAGTGAAATGCCATCTGGCAAAATAGGGACAAGGGAATGGCCTGAGATGTTTTTATCAGGGTAGAAATCTTCAGCCTCATTATCATATTTAGTGTACCTCAAAATATATGGTCATTTAAGAGTGTTCCTTTTCCCTCTTCCATTTTACTTTATCCCTTCTCCCTCCTTTCTCTTCCATTGTCCTGCCTTTTTAGTACTCAGCTTTTTAATAAGTATTTACTTTTTTATCATATATTTGGTTTTTTGAGACTATGTAATGATTAAGAATTAGTTTCATTCTAGATAAAATGATATGTTTAATTATTTTGTTCTTTTAGACTGTCTTTTGAGCTATGCTGCTAACTAGGTACAAGCCAGAAAAGAGTTGAGCCTGACAGCACCATGATCATAGCACTTAAGGATGACATTGATGTCATGATGGTGACTCTTCTTCATTTGACCAAGGCCAGCATCCTGCTATTACCTCTATCCATTTATTTCTGGCTATGGGAGAAATATCACCCTTTGGGTGACCCAGTGAGGCCAGGAGGATCAGAGGGTTCTAGCCTATGGACCACTATATGAATTTTCCTGAAGTAAGCTCATTTGTAGGGCAGGCTCCAACTGTGGTAGCCAAAGAAAATCTGTCTGACACAACATTTTAGTTCCTGAGAGTTGGTAGAAGTTTAGCTGGAGCTAGTGTATAAACATCAACTAGGCATCCAGAAACTAGCATCAACCAAAGCTAATATAGCCTGAGTTTCTACAGGAAGCTTGGTGCTGAGCTGTTCAGAGCATTTATTTATTTGAGTGTTGCCAACCTTATAGTCATGCTTTCTTAGCTTTATACTAACTTTTAAAGATGTTGGTTTCCATTCATAGGCACAGCCTCTACCAAAGCTGTGAGTCACTGCTCACTTCATTCTGCTCCTTGGTCATTTATAGCAACAGTCTAAAAAGGAAGACATGGGCTGGGGAGTTAGGAGACCTGGTTTCTATTCCTTATGCTTCTACTAACTAGCCTTGAGATCTTAACCGTTCTGTGCCTCAGTGTTCCCATCTGCAAAATGGGGATAGTGTTAATTGCCCTACCTACCTCACAGGGTTGTTGTGAGGATAAATTGAGACAATGAATGGAAATTACTTTGACTAAGTGCTATGCAAATTGTATGAAATGGAAACAATCATGTTAAAGGCAATGCAATGGACATTGGCAAAAGAGTTAATGGGATTATCTAGCCCTTCCTCTGTGTGGCTTAAACCCAGGTCGCCATTGCTTTATACATTTCCACTTAGCACAGATTTGTAATTATGCATGTAATAAAGTACAGCCTTATCCAGTCTGGTGTCTGGTGTGTTTTTGAAGACTCTCAGTTTTGTACATATTGATTTTTAATCATAAAATTATGGGGGGCAGGGTGTTGGGATTGGGAAAGGATAGTGTAAAAGGCAACTGAAAACTCCTACTAGAAAGATCACTTTTTAAAAAAGATTTATTAAATAATTATTTTTACACTTACAGATTCAGTAATATTTTTTACCATAAAGAGACAAATGAGGGGCAGCTTATGTTTTCTTGGATTCCAGATACCTAATTTATTATGGCTACTTAAGTGTTCCTGCCTCATATATTGGTGATACTTTCCTGAAGGCATGAGAATTAACTGGGAGCTGTAGTTTTTCTCTTTTTGAGCTTTTAATGATGTAAGACTATGAGCTTTCATAGGGCTCTTGCCTACTTACTGTCAGTTTTTACAAGGAGTATGATGGGTGATTGAAATGTTCATCAATGAATAGTAGGGTTAGTATGACCCTTTTTATGGTGTGTTGGGAACCCTCTGAAGTGACCAAGGAGGGGGTTTTTCAAGGAGGTAGTTGAATAAGCAAACATATCCTTTTCACACCTCTCTAGAAAACAGAAAACAAAGGAAAGCTATACAGCAGATCCTCAAGTAACTGTTTTAACATCCTTTGGTCATAACATTGATGAGATACTCAACTCATTTATACCATATAGCCTGTGGTAAAATTGGTTTTGTTACATATCATTCCACTTAAATCGCAGAACCTGTCAATGACATTAAGTGAGGACTTATTGTACTTTGAAGTTATACTTTCTTATTCTATTTTTTCTGCATCTGATTTGTCCTTCCTAATCCCTCCCTCTCTGTGTGAGCCAGACCACTCGTAAGGCAGTTTGCTGTGTGTGCGAGTTATCATTTAAGAATTCCTTCTGGGACTCCCGACTTCCGGCCAAGATGACGGCCTAAACAGACATGCTGCGTCTCCCTCTACAACTAAGAAGGAATACAACTACCTCAAAACTAAAGACAACAGGAAGTTCCAGAAAATCGAGCTGCATGGAAGTCTAACAAGCAAAGATATAAAGAAGAAATACTCAACCAGACAGGTAGGACAGGCAGAGCCGGGATGGGGAGGAAGCGCTGTGGTGGCAGCAGCAGCAGCGTTGGCAGTGGCAGCGGCAGGCTGCTGGAAAGCTCAGTAACACATTTTTAAAAGTTAGGAGGGACACCTGGGGAGTGCTCCAAGTGCCAGGCCAGATCACGCAGCTCATGGTCCTAGCGCCAAGGAAAATAAAGCCTCATTGCTTCTGACTGTGCAAACTAGTGGGGGTTCAGGCGGAGGAAGAAACAGCCAGTCTCTCAGCAGACTCCACTGTTTAAAGGGTCCCCACAGTCCTAGAAGATCTGCACACCCACCCACTCTGGGAACAACAGCCAGGGTAAGAACTAGAGAGGCACCAGTCCCATACAGAGTGGGAGAAGTGCCTGGAAAAGGTGCAAGTACTGAGCAAGCGGCATTGTTCCCTCTCTGACCCCTCCCCCACATACAGCACTACAAGGTGGTGAAACAGTTCTCCCTGTACTGACCAATCCCTAAGGCTCCGCCCCTAACAAGGTAACAGGAGCGACAGCTCTATCTAAGACACAGAGGCAAACAAACACAGGAGCCTGTCAAGATGAGGAGACACGGAAGTATGGCCCAAAAGGGGGAATGGATCAAGGTTCCAGTGGGAGAACTAAGCAACAAGGAGATAGCCAACCTTACTGATGAGGAGATAGCTAACCTAACAGATGCAGAATTCAAAACACTGGTGATAAAGATGCTCACAGGCTTGACAGATATGCTTAAGTATGGCAAACACATAAGGGAAGAAGTGAAGGCTATGCTAAATGAAATGAAGGAAAATTCACACAAAACCCATGGTGAAGGGAAGGAAAATGGGGTTCAAATCAATGATTTGGAACATAAGGAGGAAAACAACAGTCATCCAGTACAGAATGAGGAAACAAGAATTGAAAAAATGAGAGGCTTAGGAACATCTGGGACAACTTTAAACATGCCAACATCTAAACTAAAGGGGTGCAAGAAAGAGAAGAGGAAGAGCAAGAAATTGAAAACTTGTGTGAAAAAATTATGAAGAAAAATTCCCCATATGTGGCAAAGGAAATAGACATACAAGTCCAGGAAGCACAGAGAGTCCCTAACAAGCTAGACCCAAAAAGTACCACACCAAGACACATCATAATTAAATGCCAAAGGTTAAAGATAAAGAGAGAATCTTAAAAGTAGCAAGAGAAAAGCAGAGAGTTACCTACAAAGGGGTGCCTATAAAAGACTGTCAGCTGATTTCTCAAACTTTGCTGGCAAGAAGTAGTTAAGGTGATGAAAAGCAAGAACTTATAACCAAGATTATTCTATGCAGCAAAGCTATCCTTTAGAATGGAAGGGCAGAAAAAGTGCTTCCCAGACAAGGTAAAGCTAAAGGAGCTCATCATCACCAAGCCATTATTTTGTGAAATGTCAAAGGGACTTCCTCAAGAAAAAGAAGATCAAAACTGTGAACACTAAAATGACAACAAACTCACAACTATCAACAACTGAATCTAAAAAATAAAAACAAAATCCAACTAAGCAAATCAGAATAGGGACAGAATCATAGGTATGGGGATCATTTGGAGGGTTATCAGTTGGGAAGGGAAAGGGGGAGAAATGGGGAAATGGTTCAGGATTTATAAGCATAATTGGTTGGTACAAAATAGACAGGGGGAAGTTAAGAATAATATAGGAAAGGGTGAAGCAAAGGAACATATATGCACAACCCATGGGCATGAACTAAGGGGTGTGGGGTTGCTGGAGGGGAGTGGGGTACTGGGCAGAGTGGAGCCGAAGGGAAAACAACTGAAACTACTGTAACAACATAATCAATAAAATAGAACTTAAAAATAAATTACTTCTGTTGACTATGTTTGCACTAGTGTTGACTTGATATCTTATTGCTACCAAGAATTTTAATACCTTTGGCTTACTTGGTATCATTTTAGGAAGGACCTCACTATGTAAAAATAACTCCCTCATAAGCCTGAAATTTTACAAAAATTTCATTTTTTGATGTTATTCATAATTTTACTGGCTCCTTCCACACTATCACTATCCAGCCTCTAATCTAAATGCCTTTTGAGAGAAAAAAATTAGCTTTTACCAGGTATCAACAATTTGCTATGAATTAGAATGCTATGTCCAGTCACTATAGGGCTCAGATAAAGTTTCTTCGATAGAGTATGAGGTACACACCAATTCATCATCTAATATAGGAGCTTCCCAGAGAAAACATGGAAATAACCACCAGATGTCAGTGCAATCATTGAGATTCTAATGTAGCTAAGGGTTGGTCAGAAAAGAATGTCTCAGGGTAAACAAGGCAAGAAACCTTAATTCATACATGCAGTTGAATGCTGGGAATACACAATTCAGTCACAGGTTATTTCTTTGTTTATCCGTTTGTGGGATGATGCCCAACCCACTGAGCCACACCAGTCAGAGCTGACTAGGACTCTTTTGACAGTGGGTTGGTGATGTTAATTATTACCCAGGGATAACAGGCACAAAACTGGGACTATTCCAGGTGTCTTAGTAAATTCAAGCTGCTGTAACAATAGACTGGGTGGTTGAGGAGTTCCCATACTTATGGATTGTCCACTGCTAGTGTGTCTAAATAGACATTTAAGTATCTTGATTCAGGAGGCTGCAGATAGAGCAGAACACAGAAGTGGGAAAGTATAGGATTTGGAGCCAGAAGATGTGGACTGGAGGCTTACTGTAAAGGAATTGCTACCTTCCTTGATCAAACAAAACTCAGGATCTCTAATATTGACCTTGAAAGTGAATATCTTGAAGAGGGGCTTCTGGCCCTCACAGTATGGCTTTGTGTTCCATAAGATTCTCCTTACCATTGAGGCGATTACTCTGGTTACCTCATTGGCCTTGGAGTATGGTGGAGATCACTCCCTTTTAATATGCTGGTCCCAGCGCGTGTATTGCACAGCTGGGGTGGAGGTAGAACTTTTAATCTAAAAGCTCAAGGAAAATAAAAGGGACTCAATGTGATGTGCAATGAGCTCATCTGGCTGACCCTGACTCTGCATCGGAATCATCTGAAATGGGTATTAAAATATAGATTCCTGAAGGTTTGGTGCCATATTTTGGACTAGTATTTGGAAAACCGTACAGGAGTATTACAGGCTTCACGCAGCCCTGAAGCCTTATCAGCGTCCTATTTGGTGGGCTCCATCTTAGCACCGCCTAGGAGAACTCTTGTTGTACTTGCTGACTCTTGTATCTTAAGTACCAGATACAGTGCCCAGCACAGAGCAGGACCTCCAAAACCACAGTACTAGTAGAATGGCTGGCTATGTAAAGCTTGACACCTTAGTTCCTATTTCCTGGAGATGTGTCTGTTTCCTAGAAGTACACCACCTTTCAGGGACACCACTTGTACCCACCCTCGACCAGGTCTTATATTGTATTTTACAAGTCATAATCTCAAAATCGCCATCTCATACAACCCTTTGTAGGTGACTGAGGGCATGTTTATTTTAGCCTCTGTTACTTGCCATATGGTTTATGTGATTTGACCTCTGAAACTGAGTAACCTCATTTGTAAGGTAGTAATGACCATAAAACCTGCCTCATTGGACTGTTAAAGTGAATTGAAACTGGGCATGAAAACCAAGATTTATGAATTGGCTATCCAAACATCATTCTTATTCAGTAAGTCCTGAGGGGTAAAGTAGATAATGTATGAGAAGAGTCAGTTCACTCAATCAATATTTATTGAGCAACATTAGACAGTTAAGATTCAATGAAAGGAAAGCACAGACCCATTCCCTAGATGACAATCCAAATCACAGTCAATTCAGAATGGCATAAACCAGTAGTCTAATCTCATGGAAGAATTGTTTTCCTCTCCTGAATATTAGCAAAATCTTGGTACCTCCCCTCCCAACAAAAAAAAATGTTTTCCGATTGTGTCTGCCTCCAAGCCTCTGAAATACGCCACTAAATCAGGGTACCCCAGGCACACTCAAACCAGTCTGTCTATCAGCTATGGTTTTCAAAAGGGATGCACTCACTTTCTCCCTTTCAGCTCCAATTCCCACCTGGCCGCATCTGAAGCCTGTAAAGCCACTGCGAGAACCCTTCCTTACCCCAGATATCACCCAGCCTGACAAAGCCAATTATATCCCTTCCCTCTTTGCCTCCAGCATACTCCTCTTTCTAATTCCAGTTACAAAAACAAAACTTCCTTGTAGGTGGGTAAATACCAACAGATGTGGCTGTGTGTATGTGGGGAGTGAAGAGGAGGGTTGTCCACACTAGCAGCAATATGTTAGTAATATTTTATTACACAAATATCTTCAATATCACAACAACCCCGTGAGTAGGACAAATATAAGGAAACTAAAATTAAGATTAAGACTTAGTAGGAATTGTTGTAACAGAAACTGGACCTCAATGTTTTTGACCCCAAGTCTAGTGATCTTTTTACTATTAATCTTGGGGCTAAGAGAGAAGATGGCGGAGGAGTGAGGTGAGGCTGCGGTTTCAGGCTCCGGAGACCAGTCTGCAGTTTGGGCTAATTGCAGAAAGAACCTCTCAGTGAGCAGCTGGACACTGGCAGGCGTTGAGCCAAGGCACTGCTGGATTAGAGAAAATCCATCTGGAAACAACCTGTTTAGTGAGGATAGCGGAGGAAAAGGGAACGAAACGGGATTCCTGACTGGGGCGGCTGCCCGAGCTGCGGCTGGAAGTACACAAAGGCTTTTTGGCAACCACAGGCTACCCAGGAGAGGAGTTGGGAGGAGAGCGGATCTCTGCCCGCTGGCAGAGATGGGACTCCACCAAGTGGCATTGGCGCCGAAGGACAGGAGACAGCGTGCTGCCGGGCAAGTGAGAACATAATTCTCCTTTATATTTTTCTCTAGTGGAAGGTGGAGAGGGGAGGAAAGTTTGGGGGTGGTAGACCATTCTTGAGGAGCGCAGGCGCAGTGGCGCGCTCATCCACTCCCCAACCCTACCCTTGGGTCGCAGGGCGCGCATAGGGAAGTGCTCTCACTCACTGGCCCAGGTGCGCAGGGCCGTGAGTCCAGGCGTCCCTCGGACACTCCCCAACGGACATAAGATCAGTACCCCAACGGGCAAAGGGAGGGCCCACTGAACAGGCAGAGAACCGTGCGCAGACACCCCTAGACAGCTCCCGTGGGCGCTGAGCCCCAGGCCGGAAAGCAGACCATTAGCTCAGGCTCTGTTCGTGCTGGCCCAGACGGGTGAGGGAAGGCAGTCGGCTGCGGTGCCAGAACAGCTGGCAGCAGCGACTCACGGACGCTCACTTCCACTGAGCACAAGTGTCCGCGGCCCCGCCCTAAGAGGAGAGAGACCAATTCCTGGAGCTCGGCTCAGCAGGACTAAGGGCACTGGCAGGTGAGCGAGAAAACACCTCAGCCCGGGGACAATAGGAGCCAATCCCGGGGCAAGTTCTCCAGCTGCTGAGGCCCGTGCAGGGATGCGCGCAGGGACACCTTGGCACAAATGCAGAACCACTTCAGCCCGGCAACAATAGGCGCGCGGGGCAAGCTCTGGGCGCCCCGCCCCTGCAGGGGCTCGTGCGCAAGGACACCTCAACTGGCTCCAGCGGGCAGCAAGGGAGCCTGCCTTGCCGGCAACCGCGGGTGCGCACCATTGCGGCAACCGCGGGCGCACACCAGTGCTGCAAGAAACAAGAACCCCTGAACTGCCACACTAGACCAGCTGTGTACGCAGAAAAATAAGGCGACATACCAAGGCTAAAATGGACATCTCCACAAAAGAATTCAAGATAAAGTGGATAGAGTGACTCTCAATCAACAAGCCAGAAGGAATATCCTAACAAAAAAATCTGAAATATAACTAGACAGCATAAACAAATGATATAAAAGGTACCCCAAGAACATCAGGCTCAGGAGATCAAAGAGACAGCACCACTGAAACCCCCAGATCTACCATAAAGAATCTCATACCACAAAGCTGGGAAGGCAAAGCAGACAAATCCAAAAAACAAAACCAAACAAGAAGAATCCAACATAGTAAGACGCAGAAACAGCCTCTCAATGAAAAGAAAAGAGGAATCCCCAGAAAGAGAGGTACATGGAATAGACATAGCCCAAATGTCAGACATGGAATTCAAAACTATGGTGGTGAAGAAGCTCAATATGCTCGAAAACCTCAAAAATTATGACAACCTCCAAGGAAGTTACCAACAGCTCCAAGAAAATTACAGGGAACTTCAAGAGACCTACACCAGCATAAAAAAAGACATAGAAACTATCAACAAGAACCAGGAAGATATGAAGAATGCAATCTCTGAACTGAAAAACACAGTAGAATCAGTAAAAAGCAGACTAAACGAAGCAGAGGATCGGATTAGTGAGTTAGAGGATAATGTAGGTAATAATTCTCAAATGATACAGCAAAATGAAAAAAGATTGAAAAAATATGAACAAGATGTAAGGGAATTACAGGATAGCATTTAAAAAAATATCAGGATCATAGGAATAACAGAGGGAGAAGAAAAGGAGCATGGAATTGAAAATCTGATAGGAGAAATAGTGACAGAATATTTTCCGAACCTGATGAGAGAAAAAGTTATGCAAGTCCAAGAAGCGCTGAGAGTTCCAATAAAGAGGAACCCCCAAAAACCCACTCCAAGGCACATCATAGTTAAAATGACAACATTCCAAGACAAAGAGAGAATCCTAAAAGCAGCAAGAGAAAAACAGCAAATAACTTACAAGGGAGCTCCAATAAGGCTATCGACCGATTTCTCAACAGAAACATTACAAGCCAGAATGGAATGGTCAAAAATATTTCAAGCAATGAAAAACAAAGGCCTACAGCCAAGAATACTCTACCCAGCAAGGCTCCCATTCAAAACAGAAGGTGAAATGAGGAGTTTCTCAGACAAAGGAAGACTAAAAGAACACATCTCCACAAAACCAGCATTGCAAGAGATGCTAAAGGGAACATTCTAAGAAAAAGGAAGAGAAAAAACAAAAAAAGAGTAGAGGAACAGAGATACAAAATGGAAATGAATAAATACATGTCAATAATAACGTTAAATGTAAATGGATTAAATGTTCCCATTAAAAGACATATGGTAATGGAATGGATAAGAAAATAAGACCCACATATTTGCTGTCTACAAGAAACACACCTCAAAACAAAAGATTTACATAGACTGAAAGTAAAGGGATATAAAAAAATATTTCAAGCAAATGGACCTGAAAAAAAAGCTGGGGTAGCAGTCCTCGTATCAGACAAAACGGATTTCAAAGCAAGGGCAATAAAAAGAGACAAAGAAAGACATTTCATAATACTTAAAGGAACGATTCATCAAGAAGATATAACACTGATAAACATATATGCACCCAACATAGGAGCACCCAAATACATAAAGCAAATACTAGAAGACCACAAGAAGGATATTAACAATGACACACTCATAGTAGGGGACTTCAACACTCCATTATCAACAATAGACCGATCATCCAAGCAAAGAAACACCAAGGATATACAGGCATTGAACAACACACTAAACCACATGGACTTAACTGATATATATATAGAACTTTTCACCCCAAAGAAGCAAAATATACATTCTTCTCAAATGCACATAGGACATTTTCAAAGATAGACCACATGATAGGACACAAAACAGGCCTCAACAAATTCAAGAAAATTGAAATCTTATAAAGCATCTTTTCAGACCACAATGCCTTGAAACTAGAAATCAACCTCAGAGAAAAAAATCAAAGACACCCAAACTCATGGAGAATGAATAACATGCTATTAAATAATGAATGGGTTAACAATGACATCAAAGAGGAAATCAAGAAATTTCTAGAAACTAATGACAATGAACACACAACAGCCCAAAACCTATGGGACACAGCAAAAGCAGTCCTAAGAGGACAGTTCATAGCAATAAAGGCATATCTGAAAAGGATAGACGAATCTAAAATAAAAAATCTAATCCTAAAGCTACAAGAACTAGAACAACAACAAACAAAGCCTAGGGCAATAAGAAGTAAGGAAATCATCAAGATCAGAGCAGAATTAAATGACATAGAGACCAAACAAACAATCCAAAAAAATTAACAAAACCAGGAGCTGGTTCTTTGAAAAAATAAACAAAATCGACAAGCCTCTAGCCACGCTAATCAAGAAAAAAAGAGAGAAGACCCAGATAAATAAAATCGGAAATTAAAGAGGAGAAATCACGACTGATACCACAGAAATACAAACAATTGTAAGAAATTACTACAAACAACTGTATGGCAAGAAATTTGACAACCTAGAAGAAATGGACAAATTTCTAGAAACATATAACCTTCCAAAACTGAATCAAGAAGAAGTAGAAAGTCTCAATAGACCAATAACAAAGAAGGAAATTGAAACAGTAATCCAAAATCTCCCTGCACACAAAAGCCCTGGACCGGATGGCTTCACAGGCGAATTTTACAAAACATTTCAGGAACAACTAACTCCTACCCTCCTCAAGCTATTCCGAAAAATCCAAGAAGAGGGAAAAATCCCAAACTCTTTCTATGAAGCCAGTATTACCCTAATCCCAAAACCAGGTCAAGAAACAACAAAGAAAGAAAACTACAGGCCAATATCACTGATGAACATAGATGCTAAAATCCTCAATAAAATTTTGGCAAACAGGATCCAACAATACATCAAAAAGATCATACACCATGATCAAGTGGGATTCATCCCAGGGGTGCAAGGATGGTTTAATATTCGCAAATCAATAAATATAATACATCACCTAAACAAAATGAAAGACAAAAATCACATGATCATATCTATAGATGCAGAAAAAGCATTTGATAAAGTACAACACCCATTTATGTTGAAAACACTCAGCAAAATGGGAAAAGAGGGAGCATACCTTAACATCATTAAGGCTATATATGAGAAGTCTGAAGCCAACATCATACTCAATGGACAAAAACTGAAAACATTCCCCCTGAAATCAGGAACTACACAAGGCTGTCCACTCTCCCCACTTCTATTCAACATAGTGTTGGAAGTCCTAGCCACAGCAATCAGACAAGACAAAGAAATAAAAGGCATCCAAATTGGGAAAGAAGAAGTAAAACTATCACTATTTGCAGATGACATGATAGTATACCTAGAAAACCCTATAAACTCCACTAAAAGACTACTTGATATAATAAGTGGATTTAGCAAAATAGCAGGGTACAAAATAAATATACAGAAATCTAAGGCATTTCTGTACACCAACAATAAAATATCGGAGACAGAGACAAAAAAGAAAATACCATTTACTATAGCAACAAGAAAAATAAAGTACCTAGGAATAAACTTAACCAAAGAGATAAAAGACCTGTACACTCAAAATTATGCAACACTGAAGAAAGAAATTAAGGAAGATACTAATAAGTGGAGGCAAATACCATGTTCTTGGATGGGAAGAATCAACATCATGAAAATGGCCATACTACCCAAAGCAATTTACAGATTCAATGCAATCCCTATTAAAATACCAATGACATATTTCACAGACCTAGAACAAATACTCCAAAAATTCATATGGAACCAAAAAAGACCCCGAATAGCAAAAGCAATCTTGAAACGGAAGAACACAGCAGGAGGAATCACGATACCAGGCATCAAACAATACTACAAAGCCACTGTGATCAAAACAGTCTGGTACTGGCATAAGAACAGACATATAGATCAGTGGAACAGAATTGAAAGCCCAGAAATAAACCCAGGCCTCTATGGTCAACTAATCTTTGATAAAGGAGGAAGGAACATAAAACGGAGTGAGAAGAGCCTCTTTAACAAATGGTGCTGGGAGAACTGGACAGGGATGTGCAAAAAAATGAAACTAGACCACCAACTTACACCACACACGAGAATAAACTCAAGATGGATTAATGACTTAAATGTAAGCCGTGATACCATAAAAGTCCTAGAGGAAAACATAGGCAGGAAAATTTCAGATATCACACGTAACAATATTTTCACGGATACATCTCCCAAGGCAAGAGAAATAAAGGAAAAAATAAACAAATCGGACTACATCAAACTAAAAAGTTTCTGCTCATCAAAAGAAAACATCAGCAAGATGAAAAGGAAACCAACCATATGGGAAAACATATTTACCAATGATATCACAGACAGGGGACTGATCTCCAAAATATATAAAGAGCTTATACAACTCAACATCAAGAACACAAACAACCCAATTAAAATATGGGCAAAGGACCTGAACAAACACTTCTCCAAAGAGGACATATAGAAGGTCCATAGGCACATGAAAAAATGCTCAACATCATTGGCCATCAGAGAGATGCAAGTAAAAACCACAATGAGATACCACCTTACACCTGTCAGAATGGCCATCACCAACAAATCAACAAACAACAAGTGCTGGCGAGGATGTGGAGAAACAGGAACCCTAGTGCACTGTTGGTGGGAATGCAGACTCGTGCAGCCACTATGGAGAACAGTATGGAATTACCTCAAAAAACTAAAAATGGAACTGCCATTTGAACCAGTGATTCCACTGCTAGGATTATACCCAAAAAAACCTGAAACACCAATTCAAAAGAACCTATGCACCCCTATGTTTATAGCAGCCCTGTTTACAATAGCTAAGTGCTGGAAACAGCCTAAGTGCCCATCTGTAGATGAGTGGATCAAAAAACCGTGGTACATCTACACAATGGAATACTATGTAGCAGAAAGAAAGAAGGAACTCCTGCCATTTGTGACAACATGGATGGAACTAGAGAGAATTATGCTTAGTGAAATAAGCCAGGCAAAGAAAGCAAAATACCATATGATATCACCCAATACAGGAAACTAAAGAGCAGCACAAACAAACGAACTAAATAGGCCAAGACTAGAATAGTAGTCAGTAGGGAGGAGGGGGGAGGGAGAGAAGGGGGATAAGTAAGGGAAGGGTCTAGTGAAGGAATGTATATGAATGACTCATGGACATGGACAACGGGGAGAAATATAATTGTGGGAGAAGGGATGGGATGGGAGGGGAGAGCAATGGGGGAAAAATGGGACAACTGTAATTGAATAACCAAAAAATAAAATTAAAAAAAAAAAATCTTGGGGCTAAGTGCTCCTGTTTATCCTGAACATTTCCAGGCCAGTTTATGGGAAGAGAGGAAGTAATAGGAGCCTGCCTGGTTGGACAGTTAGCCTAGTGTTAAATATTTACTGTGGCCCTGACCTGTGTGGCTCAGGTGGCTGGGCATCATCCCACGAAGTGAAAGGTCACCGTTTTGATTCCCAGTCAGGGCACATGCCTGGGTTGCCAGTTCAGTCCCCAGACAGGGCACATACGAGAGACAACCGATGTATGTCGCTCTCTTTCATCGATGTTTCCCTCTCTTTCTCCCTCCTTTCCCCTTCTCTAAAAAAAGTAAACACATAAAATCTTTAAAAAATTCACTGTGGGTATGTATACATGTAGAGTTGATCAGAAATATTTCTAGAAAGGGAATCTCCAAAGAGACTTCTTTTAAAATGTGGGTGTGTGTCTATGAGGTTTTTTTTTCTTAATCCCTTCACCCTTTTCACCCAGCCCACCTAGCCCCTTCCCTCTGACAGCTATGAGTCTCTTTCCATTTAGTTAGTTTATTTTGTTCATTAGATTCCATATATAAGTGAGATCATATGGTATTTGTCTTTCTCTGACTGGCTTATTTCCCTTACCATAATATTCTCCAGATCTATCCATGCTGTTGCAAAAGGTAAGAGTTCCTTCTTTATAATAGCCATGTAGCATTCTACTGTGTAAATGTACCAAAAATTTTAATCTACTTATCCACTTATGGGCACTTGGTCTGCTTCCAAGTCTTGGCTATGGTCATTACCAGAGGGAAATGGGGTGAGGGGAAGCAGGAGAGGGTAAAGGGGGGATAAATGGTGATGGAAAGAGACATGACTTCGAGCAGTGAACACACAATACAATATACAGATGATGTATTATAGGATTCTATGCCAGAAAACTATATAATTTTATTAACCAGTGCCATCCCAGTAAATTAAATTGAAAATAAATACTTTTAAAATGTGGATGTGTAGCAAAGTGAGAAGTGGGAATGAATAGGGGTGGGGGAGCAGTGTCTGGGGTCCTGTATTTCTACTTTACTTCCCTTGGTGTTATTTGAAGTTTTTACCAGGAGCTTGTATCTGTTTTTATAAATTTTAGCCGTAAACATCCAGGAAAGAAAACAATATTTTTATATGTGATTATAAGAATGTATTCATCTCATCAACTGAAAGCTAATTTTCTTTTCCTGCAAAGTGATGATAAACAATGACAACTAAAGCCTTGGGTCCAATAAGTGGTAGTTGTGATGAGAATTTTCATCCCTAGCAGTGGAGCCTTATGACTCCTGCAGGCACAGAGCTGTTTTCTCTCATAATCTAATATAGCAGCCAGAATAATCTTTTTTAAAGCATAAATCAGATATTGTCACTTTCCTGATTTGAAACTCTTTGGTGACTTTCCATTACATCTAGATTAAATCCAACCCCCTACCCTGGCCTCTGAGGCCTTCCATGATCTTCATCTGGTGTACCTTGATAACTTTATGTTATGTGTTGAATTGTGTCCACCTAAAATTCATATGTTAAAAATCGTAACACCCAGTACCTCAGATTGTGACCTTATTTGGAAATAGGGTCACTGCAGATGTGATTAAATTAGGATGAGATCATCCTGGAGAAGGGTGGGCCCTAATTCAATATGAATGTTGTCCTTCTAAGATGAACAAATTTGGAAACAAGCAGACGCACAGGTAGTACACCATGTGAAGATGAAGGTGTAGATCAGGGTAATGCTTTTGCAAGCCAAGAAGTGCCAGAGATTGTCAGCAAACCAAGAGAAACTAGAAGGGAGGCACAAATATATTCTCCCTCACAGCCCTAGAAGGAACCAACCCTGCTGACACCTTGGTCTGGGACTTCTCACCTCCAGAACTGAGACAATAAATTTCTGTTATTTAAGCCACCTGGTTTTTGGTACTTTGTTACAGCAGCTCTTGCAAACTAATTAATACATCTTATCTTTTAGAACTCACCCCCTTCTGTCACTTGCTCCCATCACACTATTTTCTTTTTTTTTCCAGTTCCTTACACACTCAGTTTATTCCTGCCTTAGAATCTTTGCACTAGCTCTTTACGCTTTCTCAAATGTACCTCCCTCAGACTTTCACGTGACTCATTCCTTCTTGTTATTCAGTTTAAATGCCCTCTCTTACAGAGACCTTCCCTGACCTCCCAGTCATTCTTAATTGAGTCATGCTCTTTTTTCTTCTGAGTAGCCATTATCTAATGTCTTCTTGTTTATCTGGTTATAGTATATTTACCCCAATTAGAACGTATATTCCATAGGGATTTTGTTCACCATTATATCCCTAGCTTCTACCTAGACATACCAGGCACATTATAGGCACTCAATAAATATTTGTTGAATAATTGGGAAGAGTTATTCACTCATAGATTTGTTTATTAAGCATTTATTGAATACTACTTAACATACACTGTGATAGAACTTGAGGCACAAAGACAAATAAGATAGGGTCCATTCCCTTTGAGTTTCTAAAAGTCTGTGACTACTGCCAGGTTCCAATACTGGTGTAGCAGGAAGAGCATGAACTTTGAAGTCTGACAGGTCTAAGTTCATATCCTAACTCTGCCACTTACTACCTGTGTAATCCTGGGCAAGGCAACTAACCTCTGTGTACCTCATAATTTTTTTTCTGCTAAATGGAGGAAATATTAATACCTAACACAGAGATTGTGGTAAGAAATAACTGAGACAGATAATGTGTATAAAACAGCAGTGTCTGGTACACAGTGGATGTTAAAAAAATGGTGACATACTACTTCTATTTCACTCTTTTTTAAAAATAATTTTTTTCTTTTATTTTTTGGTTTTTCAATTACAGTTGTCCCATTTTCCCCCCATTGCTCCCCCCCACCCAGCCCATCCCTTCTCCCGCAATCATATCCCTCCCCGTTGTCCATGTCCATGAGTCATTTATACACGTTCTTTGACTAAACCCTTCCTTTACTTATCCCCCTTCTCTCCCTCCCCCCTCCCTGCTATTGACTGCTATTCTGCTCTTTGTTCTATTTAGTTCTTTTGTTTGTGTTGTTCTTTAGTTTCCTGTATTAGGTGATATCATATGGTATTTTGCTTTCTTTGCCTGGCTTATTTCACTAAGCATAATTCTCTCTAGATCCATCCATGTTGTCGCAAATGGCAGGAGTTCCTTCTTTCTTTCTGCTGCATAGTATTCCATTGTGTAAATGTACCACGGTTTTTTGATCCACTCATCTACAGATGGGCACTTAGGCTGTTTCCAGTACTTAGCTATTGTAAACAGTGATGCTATGAACATAGGGGTGCATAAGTTTTTTTGAATTAGGGTTTTAGGATTTTTCGGGTATAATCCTAGCAGTGGAATCGCTGGTTCAAAAGGCAGTTCCATTTTTAATTTTTTTAGGAAACTCCATATTGTTTTCTATAGTGGCTGCACTAGTCTGCATTCCCACCAACAGTGCAGTAGTGTTCCCGTTTCTCCACATCCTCGCCAGCAGTTGTTCTTTGTTGATTTGTTGGTGATGGCCATTCTGACTGGTGTAAAGTGGTATCTCATTGTGGTTTTTATTTGCATCTCCCTGATGGCTAGTGATGTTGAGCATTTTTTCATGTGTCTATGGACCTTCTGAATGTCTTCTTCGGAGAAGTGTTTGTTCAGGTCCTTTGCCTATTTTTTAATTGGGTTGTTTGTTTCCTTGATGTTGAGTCGTATAAGCTCTTTATATATTTTGGAGATCAGTCCCCTGTCTGTGATATCATTGGTAAATATGTTTTCCCATATGGTTGGTTTTCTTTTCATCTTTCTGATGTTTTCTTTTGATGAGCAGAAACTCTTTAGTTTGATGTAGTCCCATTTGTTTATTTTTTCCTTTATTTGTCTTTCCTTGGGAGATATATCCGTGAAGATATTGTTACGTGTGGTATCTGAAATTTTCCTGCCTATGTTTTCCTCTAGGACTTTTATGGAGTCACGGCTTACATTTAAATCTTTAATCCATCTTGAGTTTATTCTTGTGTGTGGTGTAAGTTCGTGGTCTAGTTTCATTTTTTTGCACATCCCTGTCCAGTTCTCCCAGCACCATTTGTTACAGAGGCTCTTCTCACTCCATTTGATGTTCCTTCCCCCTTTATCAAATATTAGTTGACCATAGAGGCCTGGGTTTATTTCTGGGCTCTCTATTCTGTTCCACTGATCTATATGTCTGTTCTTATGCCAGTACCAGACTGTTTTGATCACAATGGCTTTGGAGTATTGTTTGATGTCTGGTATCGTGATTCCTCCTGCTGTGTTCTTCTGTTTCAAGATTGCTTTTGCTATTCGGGGTCTTTTTTGGTTCCATATGAATTTTTGGAGTATTTGTTCTAGGTCTGTGAAATATGTCATTGGTATTTTAATAGGGATTGCATTGAATCTGTAAATTACTTTGGGTAGTATGGCCTTTTTCATGATGTTGATTCTTCCCATTCAAGAGCATGGTATTTGCTTTCATTTATTTGTATCTTCCTTAATTTCTTTCTTCAGTGTGGCGTAATTTTGAGTGTACAGGTCTTTTATCTCTTTGGTTAAGTTTATTCCTAGGTACTTTATTTTTCTTGTTGCTATAGTAAATGGTATTTTCTTTTTTGTCTCTGTCTCCGATATTTTATTGTTGGTGTACAGAAATGCCTTAGATTTCTGTATATTTATTTTGTACCCTGCTATTTTGCCAAATTCACTTATTATATCGACTAGTCTTTTAGTGGAGTTTATAGGGTTTTCTAGGTATACTATCATGTCATCTGCAAATAATGAAAGTTTTACTTCTTCTTTCCCAATTTGGATGCCTTTTATTTCTTTGTCTTGTGTGATTGGTGTGGCTAGGATTTCCAACACTATATTGAATAGAAGAGGAGAGAGTGGATAGCCTTGTGTAGTTCCTGATTTCAGGGGGAATGCTTTCCATTTTTGTCCATTGAGTATGACGTTGGCTTCACGTTTCTCATATATAGCCTTAATGATGTTAAGGTATGCTCCCTCTTTTCCTATTTTGCTGAGTGTTTTCATCATAAATGGGTGTTGTACTTTATCAAATGCTTTTTCTGTATCTATTGATATGATCATGTGATTTTTGTCTTTCATTTTGTTTAGGTGAAGTATTATATTTATTGTTTCGTGAATATTAAGCCATCCTTGCATCCCTGGGAGAAATCCCACTTGATTGTGCTGTATGATCTTTTTGATATATTGCTGGATCCTGTTTGCCAAAATTTTATTGAGGATTTTAGCATCTATGTTCATCAGTGATATTGGCCTGTAGTTTTCTCTTTTTGCTGTGTCTTGACCTGGTTTTGGGATTAGGGTAATACTGGCTTCATAGAAAGAGTTTGGGATTTTTCCCTCTTCTTGGATTTTTCGGAATAGTTTGAGGAGGGTAGGAGTTAGTTCTTCCCGAAATGTTTTGTAAAATTCACCTGCGAAGCCATCCGATCCAGGGCTTTTGTGTGCAGGGAGATTTTTGATTACTGTTTCAATTTCCTTCTTTGTTATTCATCTGTTGAGACTTTCTACTTCTTCTTGATTCAGTTTTGGAAGGTTATATGTTTCTAGAAATTTGTCCATTTCTTCTAGGTTGTCAAATTTCTTGCCATACAGTTGTTTGTAGTAATTCCTTACAATTGTTTGTATTTCTGTGGTATCAGTCGTGATTTCTCCTCTTTAATTTCCGATTTTATTTATCTGGGTCTTCTCTCTTTTTTTCTTGATTAGCGTGGCTAGAGGCTTGTCGATTTTGTTTATTTTTTCAAAGAACCAGCTCCTGGTTTTGTTAATTTTTTTGGATTGTTTGTTTGGTCTCTATGTCATTTAATTCTGCTCTGATCTTGATGATTTCCTTACTTCTTATTGCCCTAGGCTTTGTTTGTTGTTGTTGTTCTAGTTCTTGTAGCTTTAGAATTAGATTTTTTATTTGAGATTCTCTATCCTTTTCAGCTATTCCTGTACTGCTATGAACTTCCCTCTTAGGACTGCTTTTTTGGGGGCTGTTTTGTGTTCATTGTCATTAGTTTCTAGAAATTTCTTGATTTCCTCTTTGATGTCATTGTTAACCCATTCATTATTTAATAGCGTGTTATTCATTCTCCATGAGTTTGGGTGTCTTTGATTTTTTTCTCTGAGGTTGATTTCTAGTTTCAAGGCATTGTGGTCTGAAAAGATGCTTGATATGATTTCAATTTTCTTGAATTTGTTGAAGTTTGTTTTGTGTCTTATTATGTGGTCTATCTTTGAAAATGTTTCATGTGCCTTTGAAAAGAATGTATATTTTGCTTCTTTGGGGTGAAAAGTTCTATATATATATATCAGTTAAGTCCATGTGGTTTAGTGTGTTGTTCAATGCCTGTATATCCTTGGTGTTTCTTTGCTTCGATGATCTGTCTATTGTTGATAATGGAGTATTGAAGTACACCACTATGAGTGTGTCGTTGTTAATATCCTTCTTGTGGTCTTCTAGTATTTGCTTTATATATTTGGGTGCTCCTGTGTTGGGTGCATATATGTTTATCAGTGTTATATCTTCTTGATGGATTGTTCCTTTAAGTATTACGAAATGTCCTTCTTTGTCTGTTTTTATTGCCCTTGCTTTGAAATCCGTTTTGTCTGATATGAGGACTGCTACCCCAGCTTTTTTTTCAGGTCCGTTTGCTTGGAATATTTTTTTATATCCCTTTACTTTCAGTCTGTGTAAATCTTTTATTTTGAGGTGTCTTTCTTGTAGACAGCAAATATGTGGGTCCTGTTTTCTTATCCATTCCGTTACCATATGTCTTTTAATTGGAGCATTTAATCCATTTACATTTAAGGTTATTATTGACATATATTTATTCATTTCCCTTTGTACCTCTGTTCCTCTACTCTTTTTTTGTTTTTTTCTCTTCCTTTTTCTTAGAGTATTCCCTTTAGCATCTCTTGCAATTCTGGTTTGCTGGAGATGTATTCTTTTAGTCTTTCTTTGTCTGAGAAACTCGTTATTTCACCTTCTACTTTGAATGAGAGCCTTGCTGGTTAGAGTATTGTTGGTTGTAGGCCTTTGTTTTTCATTGCTTGAAATATTTTTGACCATTCCCTTCTGGCTTGTAGTGTTTCTGTTGAGGAATCGGTCGATAGCCTTATCGGAGCTCACTTGTAAGTTATTTGCTGTTTTTCTCTTGCTGCTTTTAGGATTCTCTCTTTGTCTTGGAATGTTGTCATTTTAACTATGATGTGCCTTGGAGTGGGTTTTTTTTGGGTTGCTCTTTATTGGAACTCTCTGTGCTTCCTGGACTTGCATAACTTTTTCCCTCATCAGGTTGGGAAAATTTTCTGTCACTATTTCTCCTATCAGTTTTTCTATTCCTTGTTCTTCTGCTCCGTCTTTGATTCCAATTACTCTTATATTGTTCTTCCTTATGTTATCCTGTAATTCCCTTACTTCTTCTTCATACTTTTTAAATCTTTTTTCATTTTGCTGTATCGATTGAGAATTTTTTTCTACATTATCTTCTAACTCACTAATCTGATCCTCTGCTTCGTTTAGTCTACTTTTGACTGATTCTACTGTGTTTTTCAGTTCAGAGATTACATTCTTCATTTCTTCCTGGTTCTTGTTGATAGTTTCTCTGTCTTTTTTTATGTTGGTGTAGTTCTCTGCAAGTTCCCTGTAATTTTCTTGGAGCTTCTGGTAACTTTCTTGGAGGTTGTCATAGTTGTTTTTAAGGTTGTCGAGTATATTGAGCTTCTTCACCACCAATGTTTTGAATTCCATGTCTGATATTTGGGCTATGTCTATTCCATGTACCTCTCTTTCTGGGGATTCCTCTTTTCTTTTCATTGAGAGGTTATTTCTGCGTCTTACCATGTTGGGTTCTTCTTGTTTGTTTTTGTTATTTGGATTTGTCTGCTTTGCCTTCCTACCTTTGTGGTATGAAATTCTTTATGCGAGATCTGGGGGTTTCAGTGGTGCAGTCTCTTTGATCTCCTGAGCCTGATGTTCTTGGGGTACCCTTTATGTCGTTTGTTTATGCTGTCTGGTTATGTTTCAGATGCTCTTTTGTAGGATCTTCCTTCTGGCTAGTTGATTGATAGTCACTCTATCCACTTTGTCTTGAATTCTTTTGTGGAGATGTCAGTTCAGCCTTTGTGTTTTTGTCTTGTTTTTCTGTGTCCACAGCTGGTCTAGCGAGGTGGGTCAGAGGTTCCTGTTCCTTGCAGCAGTGGTGTGCCCCCTCACGACACGTTCCTTTGGTGCCTGTTGGAGCTAGCCAATGTGCCCTTGCACGCATGCCTGTGAGTGCTTAATGTGGCCCGAGAGCTTGCCTCAGGCCTGTTGCGCTGAACTCTGGGAAAGCTGGGAGGTGCTTTTGCGCTCGTGCACCGGTGCGAGCCCAAGGCGGCCGGGGAGCTAGTCTCAGGCCTGCCACACAGCGCTCCAGGAGTTGGTCTGTCGCCTCTTAGGGCGGGGCCCCGGACACTTGTGCTCAGTAGAAATGAGTGTCTGTGAGTAGCTACTGCTCGCTGTTCCCACGCCGCAGCCACCCACCTGTCCCGTACCTGCCTGGGTGGGCACGAACAGAGCCTGAGCAAGTGCTTTGCGCTCTGGCCTGGCACCCACTGGAGCTGGCCAGGGACAACTGCGCACAGTCTTCTGCGTGTCCAGTGGGCCCTCCCTGCGGCCATTGGAGCACTGATCTTATGTCTGTTGGGGCGTGTCCAAAGGGCACCTGGATGCGCGGCCCTGCGCACCTGGGCCAGTGAATGAGGGCACTTCCATATGCACGCCCGCAAGACCCAAGGAGAGGGTTGGGGAGTGGGTGAGCGCACTTCTGCGCCTGCGCTCCTCAAGAATGTCCTATCACCCCCAAATTCCCCCCCCTCCGCAGTTCTCAAGAGAAGAATATAAAGGAAAAATTATGTTTTCACTTGCACAACAGCACGCTGTCTCCCGTCTTCCAGCGCCAATGCCACCTGGTCGAGTCCTGTCTCTGCCAGCCATCAGAGATCCGCTCTCCTCCTGACTCCCCTCTAGGGAAGCCTGTGGTCACCAAAAAACCTTTGTGTCCTCCCAACTGCAGCTCGGGTAGCCGCCCCAGTCAGGAATCTCATTTCGTCCCTTTTTGTTCCACTATCCTCACTAAACAGGTTGTTCCCAGATGGTTTTTCTCTAATCCAGCAGTGCCAAGGCTCGACTCCTTCCAGTGTCCAGCTGCTCACTGAGATGTTCTGTCTTCAATTAGTCCAAACTACAGACGGGTCTCGGGAGCCTGAGAGCGCAGCCTCTCCTCACTCCTCCGCCATCTTCCCTCTCCTATTTCACTCTAATTTAATAACCAAGGCCCTTCTGCTCACAGATATTTGCCTCCCTTTTGGGGAAAGGAGCAGTTACTCAGGACAGCAGTAGAAGTATTTCAGTCTAAAGGAAGCCCCTGGACAGTCCTAGTGCTTCTACCAGGGATCTATGAGGAGCCATTCAGGTGGAGGAGACACATCTTGGAAATAAACATCCAACCTACTTCAATTCATGCCCCATATATGAGGTAGTCATTCATTCATTCATTCATTTATTCATTCATTCCGACTGTTGAACATCTGTTCTGTCCTAGTTACTGTGCTGAGTGTTGGGGATACAGCAGTGAAAACCACAGACAGTCTGTCTTCAGAGGGTTTACAGTCTAGTGGAGGTTTGTTTTCATTTTATTTTCCATGTATTCTTTCAGCAAATATTTATTGAGCCTGGCAGTTCCATGGTCACCAGCCAACATGCTACTCACCCCAGATGACCAAGTGGCCCTGGATCTGGGGCAGGTATAGGCAATGGTGTTTGTCCTTATTGTTTTTTAGGTTTAGGAACCCTTTGAAAATGATCATTTTTTTAAAAAAATTCCATGTACAGTAGTCCCTCTCTGTATCACGGTTCACTTATCATGGCCTCACTGTATTGTGGGATTTTTAGAAATATTATATTTAATTATTTATCATGGATTTCTCACTATATTGCGAGATTTTGTGGTACTGTATACGTATGTCGTTAAAGTTACGTAGGTTTAAGAGTGTCGAATAAATGTAAGGTTCCTACTTCGCAGGGGCGTCTAGAACGTAATACCCGCGATAAGTAAGGGAATACTGTTTTGAATATTTGCTGTTTCAAGCATATACTTCATGCTTCACATCTATTATTTCATTTAATCCCTATAACAACCATGAGAAACAGATATTACTATTAAACCCTTTTATGTCAGATGAGGAAAGGAAAGGTCATGCTGGTGGGAAGGTGAACTGACTTGCCATAGGTTACACAGATAGGAAGTGGTGGAGGTGAAATTGAAGTCCAGGCCTGTATGACTCCTGAGCTTCTTTCTACAACACCATGATGCTTCAATATTTTCATAGGCTATTTCTACCAAGGACGCATTACAGAGGACTGACTTTCTACAAGCTAGGAGAGCCCTTGAAAGAAAAAAATAATGGTCAACTATACAGACAGGAATCCCCAAGTTCCATACATTCTTGAGTAAGTTATTTATTGCTATGAAACACTATTACCACAAACTTAGCAGCTTGAAACAACACATATTTATTATCTCACAGTTTCTGTGTCAAGGGTCTTGGCACACCTTAGCTGGGTTCTCTGTAAGGCTTTAATCAAGGTTCTGGCCAGGGCTGGGCTCTCATCTGATGCTCAATGTGGGAAGAATCACTGTCCAAGCTCACATGATTGGTGGTAGTGTTCAATTCCTTGTGGGCTGCCAGACTGAAGACCTCAGTTCCTAGCTTGCTGTCAGCCATAGGCCACTCTTGTTTCCTAATTGTGTGTGTGTGTGTGTGTGTGTGTGTGTGTGTATGGAGAGAGAGGAGAGAGAGAGAGAGAGAGAGAGAGAGAGAGAGAGAGAGAGAGAGAGAGAGAGAGACTGATTTTGAGGAATTGGCTCATGGAATTAGGAAGGTGGCAAGCCCAAAATCTGCAGGGTGGTTAGCAGGCTGGAGACCTAGGGGAAAAGCCAATGTTGTAGTTTAAGTCTGAGGGCCATGCTCTGGCAGACTTCCTTCTTGTTTGGAGGAGATCAGTTGTTTGTTCTGTTTAGGCTGTGAGAAACGCTCACAACAAAAAACTGGGACACAGGACTTGAGCAGTAAAGTGAGGCCTTTATTCACGAGTCTACAGAGCCAGGCGCACCCTCACAGCCAGGAGAATGTGCATGCCAAGTAGACAAAGGAAACTGGTTTTATAGTCTTAGCTTCCCCACCCTGAAATTGCCACCCTAAAGTGATTATCTTTTCCACCCTAAAATTGCCACCCTAAAGTGATTAGCTTCCCCACCCTGAAATTGCCACCCTAAAGTGATTACCTTTTCCACCCTAAAATTGCCACCCTAAAGTGAGAGCGATTAGCTTCCCTGCCCTAATGCAATTAGCTCCCCCTCCCCTCTCCTTCTTCCCCGTTTCTCCATCACTGGTTACTCGGGAGTTACAATCTAACACAGTTATCTAAATGCCCCTATTGTGATTTGTAGATATGCCAGTGCTGTCAACTCGCTTCTCAGAGATCCTCTAAAATTACATTTGCCCTTTGTTACTAATGACTTTCTCCTGGTTTGGGAGTCACTATGTCCTTGTTTCTAACAAGGCCTTCAACTGATTGAAGTCTACCCACATTATGAAGGTCAGTTTGCTTTACTCAAAATCCATCCATTGAAATGCTAATCTTATACAAAACCACCCTTACAAGTAATGTTTGACCAAATACCTAGGTACTGTTACCTGGCCAAATTGACATGTAAAATTAACCATCACACTGGTAATTGTGGGCCTACCCAACATGACTACTTGCCTCTTCAGACCCAGCAAGGAACATTGTCTCCTAGCAGGAGACTCCTTGCAAAATTATGTAACATAATTACAGAAGAGCTATCCTGCCACTATTGCCATATTGTGTGGGTTAGAAGAAAGTCACGAGTCCTGTCCACACTCAAGGGGATGAGGATCACACCAGAGCATGAATTCCAGGAGGTGGGTATCCTGGGAGCCATATTAGTCTACCCCGTGACTTTCAATGATTCACTCCCTCCCAACATTCTCAAAAGTCTCACCTCATTATAGTATCTGCTTAAAGTCTAGCATCTCATTTAAATCAAGTTTAGGTGTAGATGCAGTCCTTCAGGTATAATACTGTTAGAAACAAGGACATAGTGACTCCCAAACCAGTAAAAAGTCATTAGTAAGAAAAGGCAAATGTAATTAGAGGATCTCTGAGAAGGGAGCTGACAGCACTGGCATATCTACAAACCACAGAAGGGGCAATTAGATAACCATGTTAGATTGTAACTCCGGAGTAACCAGTAATGGAGAAACGGGGAAGAAGGAGAGGGGAGAGGGAGCTAATTGCGTTAGGGCAGGGAAGCTAATTGCTCTCACTTTAGGGCAGAGAAGATAATCACTTTAGGGTGGCAATTTTAGGGTGGAGAAGATAATCACTTTAGGGTGGCAATTTCGGGGTGGGGAAGCTAAGACTATAAAACCAGTTTCCTTTGTCTACTTGGCGCGCACATTCTCCTGGCTGTGAGGGTGCGCCCGGCTCTGCAGACTCGTGAATAAAGGCCTCGTTTTACTGCTCAAGTCCTGTGTCCCAGTTTTTATTGTGAGCGTTTCTCACAATTTGGGGGCTCGTCCGGGATCCTCCGCCTGTGTGCGGGAAGGGCTCTGAGCCAAGGCGGGGAGACGCGTCCTACCCGCTTTTGGGTGGCCCGCTTGACCCAAGGCCCACCCGCCTCAGTGTCCGGAAGCGACCCGAGACTTCTTGTTGGGACAGCAGTGGATCGACGCAGGGGGAAACAAAAGCAAACACCGCAGCAACCAGGCAACCTCGTGCACGGGCCAAGGTAGGAAAATTGGACTTAAGTACTGCCTTGGTGGTTGGGCATCCTCGGGAAGCTGATTGTGCGTGTGGCTGGTACGAGTTGTGTGTGTGGCTAGTACGAGTTGTGTGTGTGGCTGGTACGAGTTGTGGAGTGCCTCTCCGCTGGGTCCGCTGTCCCGTGAGGGAAACGGCCGGAGTGCACCTCTGCTGGGTCCGTCCTCCCGTGAGGGAAACGGCCGGAGTGCCCCTCCGCTGGGTCCGTCGTCCCGTGAGGGAAACGGCCGGAGTGCACCTCCACTGGGTCCGTTGTCCCGTGAAGGAAACGGCCGGAGTGCCACCTCCTCTGGATCCGTTCTCCCGTGAAGGGAAGCGGCTGGAGTGCCCCTCCACTGGGTCCGTTGTCCTGTGAGGAAATGGCCGGAGTGCCCCCTCTGCTGGGTCCATTCTCCCATTAGGGAAACGGCCGGAGTGCCCCTCCGCTGGGTCCATTGTCCTGTGAGGGAAGCGGCCAGAGACAAACGAAGCATCTAGGGTGTGCAAGTGAGCGAGTGTGGAGTGCCCCTCCGCTGGGTCTGTTAGATTGAGAACACAACCGGATTCAGCCACGGGAATCAGCTGAGGATGGGAAATAGAAATTCTAGGCCTAGGCGTGGGGCCAAGGAAGGCCCCACAAACATCCCATCAAACAGTCCATTAGGGAGAATGTTAGAGCGTTGGGAAGAGGATCCCTGGACCAAAAGTAAGGAAAAACAGACAATGGTAAAATACTATTGTCTCCTTTGGCCAAAGGAACCCATTAAGGGGAGATCTGTTTTCTGGCCCCAATTTGGGTCTGATGAATGTTGGGTTTGTCAAGCCCTGGTTTTTTATGTGAATGATC